>NW_027288419.1:300000-398365 GCF_047511675.1 Marmota flaviventris | reverse complement strand
TTAGGTCTAGGGCTAGAGTTATTGCTATCTTTAGGATTAAGTTTGGGTGTAGGGCTAGTGTTATGGTTAGGTTTAGGTATAGGTTTACTGGTAGGGCTAATGTTAAGGTTCGGTTTAGTGTTAAGGTCAGGGTTTGAACTAGGGTTAGCGATAGGGTCAGAATAAGGGTAAGGGTTAGGCTGAGGCTTCGGGTTAGGTTAGAGATAGAATGAGGGCTAGGATTAGGACTCCTAATATAGTTAGTGTTTGGGGTAAGCTAAGGATTAGGGTTAAAACTAGGGTAGCATTAGGGTGAGAGTTTGGCTTAGGGTAAGGAATAGGTTTAGAGCTAGGGTTTGGATTAGTGTTAGTGTTAGGGTTAGGGTTAGGGTTCAGGATAAAGCTAGGGTTGAGGCTCAGAATAGAGCTAGGTTTTATGTTATGGTTAGGGCTATGGCTAATGTAAGAATTAGCTTTATGGTTAGGGATAGTTTTAAGGTTAGGATTAGGGCTAGGTCTAGTGTTTGGGTTAGGTTTAGGGTTAGAGTTATGTTCAGAGTATGGTTAGTTTTAGGGTCAGAGTCAGGGTCAGTATTAGTTGTAGGGATAGCTTTAGGACTAGGTGTAACGTTAAGATTTGTTTTAGGTTAAGGGTTAATATTAGGGTTATAGCTCAGTTTTATTTGTGGGCTATGGCTAGGGTTAGAGCTAGTTTTCAAATTAGAATTAGAGTTAGGGCTAGTGTTAGGGTGAGGTTTAGGTTTAGAATTAGAGTTAGATTTAGAGTTAGGGTTAGTTCTAGGTTTAGGACTATGGCTAGGTTTAGGAATAAGTTTAGTGCTAGTGTTAGGGTTAGGCAATAGATAAGTTTGGTACTAGAAATAGGTCTAGGGCTAAAGTTAGTGTTAGTCTTAGGGCTAGGGTTAGAGTTAGGGTTACAGTTAGCAATAAATTAGGGCTAGGATTTGAGCTATGGTTAGTGTAAGGATTAGCCCTAGGGTTAGGGCTAGGGATGGTGTTAGTGGTAGTGTTAGGTTTAGGGTTAGGGATATGGGAAAGGATGTGGTTATACCTAGCTTCAGAACTAGGGCGAGGTTTGAAATTAGGGTTTGGTCTAGGGTTAGTGTTTGGGTTAGGATTAAGGCTAGGTTAATGATTAGGATGAGGGCTCGGGTTTGTGTTAGGTTTAAGGCAAGAATAAGGTAGAGTGCTAATGTCAGGTCTACGGTTATATTTAGGGATACTGTTAGGGTTAGTTTTATGGCTAGGTCTACTTTAAAGGTTATGTTTAGGCTAAGGGTCAGTTTAGAGCTAGGTGTGTTATTAGAGTCAGGGTCTTGCTCAGAGTTTGGGTTAGGTTTTGGTTTATTTTTAGGGCTCGAATTAGCATTACGGTTAGTTTAAGAGTTAGGGTTAGAGTAATTGATAGGGTTAGATTTAGTGTTTATTTTAGGTTTACGTAAGGATAAGTTTAATATTAGCGAAAGGTTTGTGGTTAGGCCTAAATGGATAGGGTTAGATTTAGGTTTAGGACTAGGGTTAGTGTTAGTTTTAGCGTAAACTCTTAGGGTTTGTGCTAGGATTAAGACTATGGCAAATGTTAGGTTTATGGTTATGTTAGGTTTAAAGTTATGGTTAGTGTAGGTTTAGGGTTAGGACTAAGGTTAAATTTACAGTTAGGGTTAGAGTAGGTTTAGGGTTAGGGCTACTGTTATCATGATGTTTATAATTAGGGTTAGGGTAATGGGTGTGGTTAGAGCTATGTTTAGAGCTATGTTTGGGTAAGGCTTATGTTTAGGGTAATGGATAGGTTTAGGTCTAGGATTATTGTTAGGATTAGGGCTAGGGTTAGTTTTAGGTCTAAGGTCTGTGTTAGGGTTAGGTTTAGGGTAAGTGTTAGGGTTTGAGCTATGATTAGGGCTAAGTTGATGTTTAGGGTTAGTGTCAGGTCTAGGTTTAGGATTAGGGTTAAGTTTAAGGCTAGGGTTATCATTAGGGTTAGGGTTATGTTTAGGGTAATGGATAGGGTTAGAGCTAGAGTTAGGGCTAGGATTATGGTTAGGATTAAGTCTAGGGTTAAGTTTAGGGTTAGGGCCAGTTTTAGGGTTAGGGTTATGTTTAGGGTAATGGTTAGGGCAATGGTTAGAGTTAGGTTTAAAACGAGGTGTAGGGCTCAGTTTAGGGATAGATTTTGTGTTAGGTTAAGGCTATGGCTAATGTAAGAACTAGAGTTATGATTAGGGCTACTTTTAGGGTTATAGTTAGGTCAATACTAGTTTTAGGTGTATGTATACTTTTAGGGCGATGTTAAAGCTAGGGTTAGTTTAAGGTCAGAGTCAGGCTCAAGGTTAGTTTTAGGGTTAGGTTAGGACTGGAATTAGGGCTAAGGTTAGGGCTAGGTGTAGGGTTAGGTTTTGGTTTAGATTAAGTGTTAGGGTTAGGGTTATGTCTCGATTTTGTTTTAGGGCTTGAACTAGATTAGGGCTAGTTTTAAGATTAGTGTTACTGTTAGAGCTAGTGTTAGTGTGAGGTTTAGGCTTAAGGTTAGGGTTGGACTTAGAGTTATGGTTAGTTCTAGGGTTAGGGCTAGGGCTAGTGTTAGGGCTAAGGTTAGGGCAATTGTTAGGGTTATGGTATGGGATACGGTTAGATCTAGGAATAGGGCTAGGTCAAGAGTTAGAGTTAGTCTTAGTGGTAGTGGTAAGATTAGGGCTAAATTACGGCTAGGATCAGTTCTAGGATTAGTGTAAGGGTTAAGTCTAGAGTTAGAGTTAGGTTAGATTTGGGGGACGGAATGGGGTTATAGCAAGTTTCAGAACTAGGGTGAGGGATAAAATTGGGGATAGGGCTAGAGTTCTGGTTCAGGTTAAAATCAAGGCTAGGTTTAGAGCTAGGATGAGGGCTAGCATTTGTGTTAGGGTTATGACAAGAATTAGGGCTAGGGCTAATATCAGGTCTAGGGTTATGGTTAGGAATAATTTTGGGGTAAGATTTATGGCTAGATCTAGTTTCAGAGTTAGGTTTAGGGTGAGGTTCAAGTTGAGAGCTAGGAGTATTATAATAGTCAGAGTCAGGTTTTGGGTTTGGGTTAGATTGAGGTTTAGTGTTGTGGCTCAAATTAGCATTAGGTTTGAGTTAGGGCTAGGGTAATGAATAAGGTTAGGTTTAGGCTTCAGGTTTGGTTTAGGGCTCAGGTTAGATTTAGGGTAATGGATAGGGTGAGGGTAAGGCCTAGGGTTAGCATTAGGTTTATTGTTATCTTTAGGGTAATGGAAAGGGTTAGAGCTAGGGTTAGAGCGAGGGTTATGTTTAGGATGAGGGCTAGAGTTAGAGTTAGGGTTAGGGTTAAGGCTAGGGTTAGGTTTAGGGTATGGGTTAGGGTTTCAGCTAGGGTTAGTGCTAAGGATAGGGTTAGACTTAGGATTAGGTCTAGGATTAGGATTAGGTTTACCATTAGGGTTAAGGGTATGGACAGGTTTAGATGTTGGGTTAGGGTTAGGGTTAGGTTTAGGTTTAAGACTAGGGTTAGAGTTGAGTTTAGCATAATTGTTAGAGTTTGAGTTAGGGTTAGGACTGTGGCAAGGGCTAGGTTTATGGTTCAGTCTAGGTTTAGGATTACAGTTAGGGTTAGAGTAGATTTAGGGTTAGGGATAGGGTTGTCATGATGTTTATGGTTAGCATTAGGGTAATGGGTGGGGTTAGAGCTAAGGTGAAATCTAGTTTTAAGTTTAGGATTAGGGCTAGGGTTAGGGTGAGAGTTAGGCTTATCATTTTCTTAAGGTTACATTAGGGGTAAGCATCAGGGATTGAGTAAGTGTTAGGGCTAGGTTGAGGCTTCAGGTTAGAATCAGGGCTAGGGATAGAGTTAGGGTTAGGGTTAGGTTTAGAGCTAGGTTTAGCATTAGGTTTAGGGTTTTGGGTAGGGTAATGGATAGAGTTAGAGCTAGAGTTTGGGCTATGGTTATGGTTAGGATTAGAGCTAGGATAGGGGTTAGGTTTTGGGCTAGGGTTATGTTTAGGGTAACGACTAGGGTTTCAGCTAGTGTTAGTGATAGGGCTAGGTCGAGGATTAGGTTCTGCCTTAGGTCTAGGGACAGAATCATGGTAGGTTTAGGGTTAGGGTTAAGGTTAGGCCTAGGGTTATCATTAGGGTTAGGATAAGGGTTAGGGTAATAGATATGGTTAGATGTATGCTTAGGATTAGGTTTAGGGTTAGATTTAGTGTTAGGGTTAATGTTAAGGCTATGGTGGTGTTTAGGTTTTTGGTACGGATTAGGTTTGGAGTTAGGGTTAGGGATATGGCGAGTGTTAGGTTTAGGGTTTGGTCTATTGTTACTTTCAGGTTAGGGTTAGGATTATGGTTAGGGTTAAGGCTAGGGTTATCAATACAGTTAGGTGTAGGGTTAGGAAAGTTGTAGGTTTAGAGCTAGGTTTAGGGATAGGGTTAAGTTCAGGGTTAGGGCTAGGGCTAGCGTTTAGAGTAGGGTATAGGTCTAAGTTTATATTCACGGTAAGGGTTAGGCTTTGAGTAAAGTTTAAGACTAAGGCTAGGGTTAGGTTTAGGATTAGGGTTAGGGCTAGGATTAGGGTTGAGGTTACGTTTAGGGCTAGATTGAGGCCTAGAATTTGCTCTAGGTTTTGTGTTAGGTTAAGGCATATAGTTAGGGCTATGGTTAATGTAAGAGCTAGGATTATGATTAGGGCTAGTTGTCGGGTTAGGGTTATGATTATGTCTAATGTTAGGTTTAGGTTTTTGGTTAGGGTCAGGTTTAGAGATAGGTTTAGTGTTAAATGCAGGGTCAGTATTCAGGTTATATTTAGAGCTAAGGTTAAAGCCAGAATTGGGACTAGGTTTATGTCTAGGGGTAGGGTTAGTCTTTGCATTAAGTTAGGTTAAGGATTATTGTTAGGGGTAAGGCTAGGTTTTTGTTTAGGTCTAGAGATAGAGTTAAGTCTAGATTTAGGATTAGGTTTAGGTCTAGGGTTACCTTTAGGGTTAGGGTTTTGCTTAGTGTTAGGGATAGGGTTAGAGCAAGTGTTAGGGGTAGGATTAGGGTTAGGGTTAGGGTTAAAGCTCCGTGTAGGGCTCAGATTAGGGCTCGTTTTTGTGTTAGTTTGGGGGCTAGGGTTAGGGTAACAGGTAATGTAAAAACCAGGTTTACAATTAGGGTTACCTTGGGGTTAGGGTTAGGGGTAGTTCTAGTGTTTGTTAGATTTAAGGTTAGGGTTATATTTAGAGCTAGAGTTATTTCTAGGATAGGAGTCAGTGTCAGGGTTAGTTTTAGGGTTTGAGTTAGGACTCGAATTAGGGCTAGATTTACTGTTAGGGTTTGGTTTAAGGTTAGCGTCATGTTTAGAGCTATGGTATTAGAATATGAGTCAGGGTCAGGGTAAGTTTTAAGTTTAGGGTTAGGACTGGATTAGGGCTAGGATTAGGTTTTGTAGTAGTTTAGGGTTTGGTTTAAGTTAAGGTTTAGTGTTAGGTCTGTTTCTCAGTTTTGTTTTAGTCCTAGGGATAGAGTTAGGGCTAGTTTTACAATTAGTATTAGGGTTAGGGCTAGTGTTGGGTTTAGGATTCAGGGTAAGATTAGGGTAATTTGTGGGATTAGGGTTAGGCCTAGGGTTAGCATTTGGGTTAAGGATATTGTTAGGGTAATGAGTAGCATTAGAGCTAGGGTTAGGGCTAGGGTTTAGAATACTATTAGGGCTAGAGTTAGGTTTAGGGCTAGGGCTAGGGTTAGGGTTTGGGTTAGGTTTAGGGTACAGGTTAGGTGTTGAGCTAGGGTTAGTGCTAGGGTGAGGGTTAGGTTTAGAATTATGTCTAGGGTTAGATTTACGGTTAAGGTTAGTGTTAGTGTTAGGGTTAGAGCTAAGGTTATCTTTAGAGTTGGGTTCATGGATAGGGTTAGATGTTGGGTTGGGGTTTGTGGTAGCTTTAGTTTTAGGGTTAGTGTTAAAATTAGGGCTAAGATTATCATTTGAGTTAGGAAAATGGATAGGGTTAGATGTCAGGTTAGGGTAAGGGGTAGTTTTATGTTTAGGGTTAGTGTTAGGGTTTGGGCTAGGGTTAGTGTTAGAGTAAGGGTTAGGGTTTTAATTAGGGTTAAGGCTACAATGAGGGTTAGGTTTAGGGTTAGGTCTAGAATTAGGTTTACAATTAGGATTAGAGCTAGGGTTATCATTAGGGTTAAGGTTCGGTTTAGGGTAATTGATAATTTTGGAGATATTATTAGGGCTAGTGTTAATATTATGATTAGGGCTAGGATTAGGATTAGGTTTGGGGCTAGGGCTAGGGTTATGTTTAGGGTTCGGTTTGGGGTTTTATCTAGGGTTAGGTCTAAGGCGAGGATTAGGGCTAGTGTGAGGGTTAGGCTTAAGGTAAGTGATAAGGTTAGGATAGGGTTAGGGTTATGCTTCGGGCTAGATTTAGGCTAGGATTAGGGCTAGGTTTTGTGTTAGGTTTAGGGCTAGTTTTAGTGCTATGGGAATGTAAGGGTTATGTTTACAGTTATGGCTAGTTCTAGTGTTAGGTTTAGGTTTCAGTTAGGGTCAGTTTTATAGCTTGGGTTAGTGTTAGTGTCAGGGTCTGTGTTTGGATTAGGGTTAGGTTTAGGGCTAGAGCCAGAATTAGGATTGGTTAGGTCTAGAGGTAAGGTTAGTGTTTGGCTTTGGCTAAGGGTTATCATTAGAGCTAGGGCTAGTTTTTTGTTTAGGTCTTGGTTAAATATATGGCTAGATTTATGATTAGGTTTATTCTAGGGCTAGTGTTAGGGTTAGGTTTAGATATAGGTTTATGGGTAGGGCTAGTGTTAGGGTATTGTTTAGGTTCAGGATCAGAATAATGTTCAGGGTTAGGGTTAAAATTTGGGTTATGGTTATAACAAGAATTAGGGCTAGTGTTAGGACTAGTAATAGGGTTAGGGTTTGGGTTAGACTAAGGATTAGTTTTAGGACTAGGGTTAGCATTATGGTTGGGGTTTGACTAGGGTAAAGTATATGGTTAGAGCTAGGATTAGAGCTAGGATTCGGTTTAGGGTTATGACTATGTTAGGGTTAGGGTTAGGGTGATAGCTAGGGTTAGGTATCAGTATTTGGCTAGGTTTGGTTACCATTAGGTAACGACTACTGTATGATCTAGGGTTATGATTAGAACTAGTTTTAGAATTAGGGTTTGGAGTAGGTCTAGTGTTAGGTTAAGGTTTAGGTTTCGGGTGATGTTTAGAAGTAGGGTTAGTGTTAAAGTCAGAGTCAGGTTTAGGGTAGATATAGGGTTAAGATTAGGATTCAAACTAGGACTAGGCTTGGGGCTAGATATAAGGTAAGGTTTTGGTTTAGGTAAAAGTTTAGGGTTAGTGTAATGGCTCAGTTTTGTTTTAGGGCTAAGCCTATGTTTAGGGCTAGTTTTAGGATTAGCAATGGGATTAGGGCTAGTGTTATGGTTAGGTTTAGATGTAGAATTAGGGTTAGATTTACAGTTAGGTTTAGATTAGGGTTAGGGCAAGGTGTAAGGTTAGAGCTAGGGTTATTCTAGGCTATGGCTATGAATAAGGTTACGTTAAGTGGTAGGGTTAAAATTAGGGCTAGGGCAAGAGTTATAGTTAGTCTTAAAGCTGGGATTAGGGTTAGGTTTAGGATTTCAGCTAGGGTTGGTGTTAGGGGTAGTCCTAGGGTTAAGTTTAGGGCAAGGTTTAGTGTCAGGTTTAGGGTTTGGGTTAGGTTTAGGGTAAGCAATGGGGTTATAACTAGGTTTAGGGCTAGGGAAAGGGTTAAAATTAGGGTTAGGGCTATGATTAAGGCTAGGTTTGGGGCTAGAATGAGAGCTAGTGTTCATGTTAGGGTTAAGGCTAAGATTAGGGCTAGGGCTAATGTCAGGTCTAGGGTTACAGTTAAAGATACTTTTCGGCTTGTTTATGATTAGGTCTAGTGTAAGTGTTAGATTTAGGGTAAGGGTCAAGTTTACAGCTATGTGTATTAATAGGGTCAGGGTACAGCGTAAGATTTGGTTTAGGTTAAGGTTTAGGTTTAGAGCTTGAATTAGCATTAGGGTTAGACTTAGGGTTAGAGTAATGAATAGGCTTAGGATTAGGGTTCAGGTTATTTTTAGGGCAATGGATAGGTTTAGGGATTGTGATAGGGTTAGGATTAAGCCTAGAGTTAGCATTAGTGTTAGGATTATGGTTAGGGTAATGGATAGTATTAGAGCTAGGGTTAGGGCTAGGGTTATCGTTAGGATTAGGGCTAGGATTAGGGTAGTTGATATAATTAGAGCTATGGTTAGGGCTATGATTAATGTTAGTATTAGGGCTAGTGTTAGGTTTGGTTTTGGGACAGGGCTAGGTTTATGTTAAGGGTAAAGGTTAGGCTTTGAGCTAGTGTTAATTTTAAAATGAGGCTTAGGGCTAGGGTTAGGGCTAGGCTTAGGTTTAGGGTTACACTTAGGGTTATGTTCAGGCCTAAAATTCGGTCTAGGTTTTGTGTTAGTTTAGGCCTAGTGTTAGGGCCATGGGTAATGTAAAAGCTAGGGTTATGATTAGTGCTTGTTTTAGGGTTAGGGTTATGGCTAGGTCTAGTGTTAGGATGAGGTTTTTGTTATGGGTGAGCTTTGGAGCTAGGATTATGTTACGGTCAGGGCCAGTTTTCAGGTCAGACATAGTGTTGGGTTTAGTGCCAGAATTAGGACTAGAGTTAGGTCTAGCGGTAGGGATAGTGTTTGGGTTAGGTTAAGGGTTATTGTTAGGCCTAGGGCTAGGTTGTTGTTCAGGTCTAGGGCTAGAGATATGGCTAGATTTAGGATTAGGTTTAAGTCTAGGGCTAGTGTTAGGTTTAGGTTTATGTATATGATTACTGGTAGGGCTAATGTTAGGGTTCAGTTTCGGGTTAGGGTCAGGTTTATAACTGTGATTAGTGTTAGGGTCAGAATACGTGTCAGGGTTAGGGTTTGGGTTTATATTAGGTTTAGAGCTAGAACGAAGGTTAGGTTTAGGACTAGTAATAGGGTTAGGGTTTGGGTTAGTCTCTGAATTAAGTTTAGGAGTAGGGTTAGCATTAGTTTTAGGGCTTAGCTTAAGGTAATGGATAGGGTAAAAGTAAGGTTAGATCTAGGGTTAGGATATGGATTAAAGCTAGTTTTAGGGTTAGGGTTAAAACTAGGGCTATTGCTCGGCTTAGCGCCAGATTTTGGTTTAGTTTGGTGCTAGTGTTAGGATTACAACTAATGTATAAACCAGGGTTATGATTAGGTCCACTTTTTGGGTAAGTATTACGGCTAGATCAAATATTAGGGTGAGGGTTACCATTAGCATGATGTTTATAGCTAGAGTTAGTGTTAGGGTCAGGGTCAGTGTTGGGGTTATATTTAGGTTTAGGGTTAAACCCAATATTATCACTAGAGTTAAGCCTAGGTGTAGGGTTAGTGTTTGTGTTAGGTTAAGGTTTATAATTAGGGCTAGGGCTAGGTTTTTGTTTAGGTCTAGGGCTAGAGATATGGCTAGAGTCAGGATTAGGTTTAGGTCTATGGCTAGTGTTAGGTTTAGGTTTAGGTATAGGTTTATTGCTAGTGCTAGTGTTAGGGTTCGGTTTATGGTTAGGCTCAGGTTTAGACATAAGGTTACCTTTAGGATCAGAATAAATATCAGGGTTAGGTTTAGGGTTTGGGTTATGTTAGAGCTACAATGAGGGCTAGGGTTTGGACTAGTAATAGGGTGAGGGTTTGGGTTAGGCTAAGGATTAGAGTTAGGCCTATGGTTAGCATTAGGGTTAAGGTTAGCTTACGATACGGGATAGGATTAGAGCTAAGATTATGGCTATGTTTAGGGTTAGGGCTAGTTTTAGAGTTATGGCCAATGTATGGACTAGGGTTATGATTTGGGCTATTTATAGGATTAGAGTTAGGACTAGGTCTAGTTGTAGAGTTAGGTATAATGTTTAGAGCTAGGGTTAGTGTAGGGTCAAATTCAAGGTCAGAGTAGTTTTAGTGTTAGGGTTTGGCCTGGAAGTAGGCTAAGGTAAGGGCTAGGAGTAGGATTAGGTTTCAGTTTAGGTTAAGTTTTAAAGTTAGGGCTATGGCCTGGTTTTGTTTTAGGGCTAGGGCTATGGTTAGGGCTAGATTTAGGCTTAGCATTAGGTTTAGGGCTAGTGTTAGGCTTAGGTTTAGGCTTAGGGTTAAAGTTAGATTTTGTATTTGGATTAAATCTAGGGTTAGGTCTAGAGCTAAGTATAGGGCTATGGTTAGAACTTGGTTTATGGCTAGGATTAGGTTTATGGTAAGGGATAGGTTTAGAACTAGGAATAGGGCTAGGGTGAGAGTGAGAGTTAGTTTAATGGCTAATCTTAGTGTTTGGTTAGGTATAGGGCTTAATTAGGGCTAGTAATAGGGCTAGGTTTATGGTTATGTTTAGGCCTACGGTTAGTTTTAAGCTTAGGGTTAAGTTTTGTGTAAACTATTGGATTAGAGTTAGGGATATGGCTAGGGTGAAGGTTAGAATTAAGGTTAGGGCTAGGGCTTCATTAGAGTTATGATTAAGGCTAGGTTTAGGGCCAGGATGAGGGATAGGGTTTGTGTTAGGGTTAGGGCTAGGATTAGTGTTAGGGTCAATGTCAGGTCTAGGATTAGGGTTAGAGATAGTTTTAGGATTTGGTTTATGGATATGTTTAGTGTAAGTGTTAGGTTTCAGGTAGGGGTCAAATTTAGAGCTAGGGGTATTATTAGGGTCAGGGTCAGGTTTAGGGTTTTGTTTAGGTTAGGCTTTAGGGTAGGGCTCGAATCAGAATTAGGATTGGGTTAGGGTAATTATAGGGTTTGGTTTAGGGTTCAGGATAGATTTAGCATAATGGATAGGGTTATGGTTAGGGATAGGGTTAGATTTAGGCTTAGGGTTAGCATTATAATTAGGGTTATGTTTAGGGTAATTGATAGGGTTAGAGCTAAATTTAGGTCTAGGGTTATGGATAAGATTATGGCTAGGGTTAGGATTAGGGTTATTGGTTTGTTTTGTATTACTGTCAGAGTAGTTTTAGTGTTAGGGTTTGGCCTGGAAGTAGGGTTAAGGTAAGGGCTAGGAGTAGGGTTAGGTTTCAGTTTAGGTTAAACTCTAGTTTCAGTTTAGGTTAAAACTCTAGTGTTAGGGTTAGGTTTAGGGTTAGGGTGATGTTTAGAGCAATGGTTATGTTAGGGTTAGTGTCAAAGCCAGGTTTAGTTTCGGGTTAGTGTTAGAACTCGAATTAGGAGTAAAGTTAGTACTAGTTGTATGATTAGGGTTTGGTTAAGGTTAAGAGTTAGGGATATAGGTTGGTTTTGTTTTAGGGCTAGGGCTATGGTTATGGCTAGATTATGGATTAGCATCTGGGTTAGGGCTAGTGTTAGGTTAAGGTTTAGGCTTAGGGTTAGGGTTAGATTTTGAGTTAGGGTTGGATCTAGGGTAAGGCATAGGGCTAGGGCTAGGGCTAGGGTTAGGTTTAGGATGAGGGATGGGGTGTGGTAACATATATTGTTAGTACTAGGGATACGGCTAGGGGGAGAATTTTCATTAGTTATAGTAGTAGATTTAGGATTAGGGTTAGAATTAGGGCTAAATTAGGGCTAGGATTAGGGCTTGGATTAGGGCTAAATTTGGCCAAGGATTAGGGCTAGGGTTACTGTTAGAGTTAGGGCTAAATTAGGGCTAGTGTTAGGGCTAGATTAAGGGTTAGGGTTAGAGCTAAATTAGGGTTTATGATTAGGGCTAGTGTTAGTGTTAGGGTTAGGGCTATATTAGGGCTAGTGTTAAGGCTAGGGTTAGTCTTATGGTTAGACTAAGGAGTTAGGCTAGAGTTAGGGTTAGCATTGGTGTTAAGGTTAAGTTTAGGGGAATGGGTGGGGTTATAGCTTGCTTTAGGGATAGGGTGAGAGATAGAATTAGGATTACGCATAGGGTTATGTTTCACTTCAGGATTAAGTCTAGGTTAAGGGCTAGGGTTTCTGTTTGGGTAATGGCTAGGACCAGGTTGAGGGCTAAGATCAGGTCTAGGGTTAATGTTAAAAATAGTTTTAGGGTTAGGTTATTTCTAGGTGTAGTGTAAGAGTTAGGTTTAGGTTAAAGGTCAGCTTTATGGCTAGGGTTATTTTTAGGGTCAAGGTCAGGGTCAGGGTTAACATTTGGTTTAGCTAAAGGTTTAGGGTTAAGGCTTGAATTAGCATTAGGGTTAGGTTTAGGATTAGGGTAATAGATTTTAGTTTAGGTTTCAGTTAATGTTTAGGGTAATGGATGAGTTAGGTTTAGCAATCGGGTAAGGGTTACCATTAGGGTTAGGGTTATGTTTAGTGTAATGGATAGGTTTAGAGCTAGGGTTGGGGCCATGTTATGGTTTGGATTAAGTCTTGAATTAGGGTTATGTTTAGGGATAGGGCTAGGGTGTGATTTGGGGTAAGATTTAGGGCTAGGATTATAGTTAGTCTTAGCGCCAGGGTTAGGGTTAGGGTTAGGGTTAGGTTTAGGGATGTTTTTGCATGCTTCAACTTTGGGAAAATTTCACAAGGAAGAAACCAGAGTGCCCACATAGAACTGATTGAGTGTGTGCAGTTTTAAGCAGCAAGCACCAACCCTGTTTGACTTCAAGTTCCATTTCCATTGACGCGTATAGTTCAAAATGAAGGAAACCTTAAAATGCAAACTGTTCCTGACAGCAAAGCATTGAAGGGATAAGGCCTAAATCTGGGGAAAATAGTAAGGGTAGGTAAAAGACGAATTATGCCAAGTATCAAATGAATTTGAACAAAACTCACTCTAACTCTAACACTAGATCTAACCCAACACTAAACTAATTCTAACCCGTTTAGTGTACCTATGATCATAGAAGTCCCAAACTTGGGGAGCCTAGCAGTGCAACATAACAGATGAATCTTTTTCAGTGTCAAAGAAATTTGATGAAAAATTTGGGGAAGTATTTCATATGAGTTAATATGAAGTACATTCATATTTTCCAGATTTTTTCTTAGAGTGCTCATGGATAAATTGTTTTTCATGCTTCAGCTTAAGGTACTTTCACAAAGAAAAACCAGAGTGCCCACAGAAAGCTGACAGAGTGTGTGAAGTTTCATTCACCTCACACCAACCCTGTTTTATTTCTTGCTCCATTGCATTCACACCTATAGGCCATAATGAAGTGAAACCTAAAAATTCAAACTGTTCCTGACACTGAACCATTGAAATTTGAAGGCCCAAACTTGGGGAGCCTACTAAGGCTAGGTCAAGGATGAATCCTGTAAAGTATCAAATTAATCCAACCAAAAATATTTGAAGCTCTTTCAGTACATGGGTATTGTGCTTGCTCCTAAAGCACTCAGAGATAAAGCTGTTACTTTCTACTTCATCTTAGGGCTACTTCCATGGCAAACACCAGATTATGCTCACTGAAAATTGATGGAGTATGTGAAGTTTCAAGCAGCTTGCCCAAACCCTCTTTGATTAAGTGCTTCATTTCCATTCACCCCTATAGGGCAAAAAGAAGGCAAAAATGAAAATTGAAACTGTTCCTGAAGGCAAATCCTTTATGTAGGAGGCCCAAACATTTGGAGTATAGTAAAAATAGGAAAACAAATGAATCCTGCACAGTATCATAGAAATTTGAAAATAAAACTAACCTTAACATGTTTAGAGTCCCTTTGATCCTAGAAGTCCCACAATTGGGGAACAAAGTTGGGCAAGCTAACAGATCAATCTTTCACACTATCAAATAAATCTGACCAAATAATTGGGGAGGTAGTTCAGTACATGCATATTTTCCTGTTTTCTCCTAAAGTGTTCTCCCATAAAGTTGCTTTGCATGCTTCAGCTTAGGGCTACATTTACAGTGAATAAACCAGAGAATGCCCATAGAAAACTGATTGAGTGTGTGAGGTTTGAAGTAGCTAGCACCAACCCTCTTGGATTTCCAGCTCCATTTCCATTTACATGCATAGGTCAAAATGAAATGAAAACTTAAAATACAAACTCTTCAGGAGAGCAAACCCTTGACCCAAGAGGCCCACACCTAAAGAATATAGTAAGGCTAGGTCAAAGTTGAATCCTGCCCAGTATCAAAGAAATTTGAACAAAACTAAATCTAACAAAATATTAGCTGTAAATCTAGCCCTAAACTAATACAAAATCGAACCTAACCTGTTTAGAAAACCATTGATTAGAGTAGTCCCCAAATAAAGGAGCCCAGTGGGGCAAGCTAACAGATGAATCCTGTGCAGTATCAAAGAAATATGACCAAATAATTGTGGGAGGTATTTCATTGAGTGCTTCTTTCCCTGTTTTCTCCTAATGCGCTCTTGGATAAATTATTTTTTCATGCTTCAGTTTAAGGTACTTTCACAAGGAACAACCAGAGAGTGCCCACAGAGAGCTGATTGAGTGTGTGAAGTTTCGAGCAGCTAGTACTGACTCTGGTTTCCAGCTCCATTCTCATTCATGTCTATAGGCCACAATAAATTGAAACCTAAAACTTTAAACTGTTCCTGACAGTGAACTGGCAAACCTTGAAAACCCAAACATGGGGATCCTACTAAGACTAGGAAAATGATGAATCCTGTACAATATCAAAGTAATCCATGCCAAAAAATTGAAGCTTGCTCCTAAAGTGCTCACAGGTAAAGCTGTTTCTTTCTAATTCACCTTTAGGCTACTACCATAAGAAAAAAAATGAGAGAATGTGCACTGAGAACTGATTGAGTGTGTGAAGATTTAAGCAGCTAGCACAAACCCTGTTTGAGTCCAGCTCCATTTCCATTCACCCCTATAGGGCAAAATGAGGTGAAACATGAAAATTAAAACTGCTTCTGAGAGCAAACCCTTTTTCCTAGGAGGCCCAAACGTGGGGAGCATAGTAAGAATAGTAAACAGGTAAATGCTGCCCAGTATCCAATAAATTGAAAAAAAAAACTTACTCTAACCCTAAAACTAGTTATAACACTTGCTCTAACTCTAACCATAACCCTAAGCCTATCCTGTTAAGAGAACCTTTGATCAAAAAAGTTTTAAAGTTGGGGAGACTAGTGGGGAAGTTTACAGATGAATCCTACACAGTATCAAAGAAATTTGACCAAATAATTGGGGGAGGTATTTCAGTACATGCATATTGCCATGTTTTCTCCTAAAGTGCTCTTGGATAAAGTTGTGTTACATGCTTCAGCTTATGGCTACTTTTACAAGGAAGAAACCAAAGAGTGCCCACAGACAACTGATTGAGAATGTGAAGTTTCAACCAGCTAGCACCAACCCTCTGATTTCCAGCTCCATTCTCATTTACCCATATAGGTCAAAATGAAGTGAGACATTAAAAACAAACTATTCCAAACAGTGAACCATTAAACCAAGAAGGCCCAAAACTGGGGCACATAGTAAGGATAGGAATAATAAATCTTCCCAGTATCAAAGAAATTTGAACAAAACAAACTCTTACCCTAACACTAGCTCTGAAGCTAGCCCTAACCCTAACTGTAACACTAACCCTTATGGGTTTAGAAAACCATTGATCCTAGAAGTGCCAACCTTGGGGAGCCTAGTGCAGCAAGTGAAAAGATGAATACTGTGCAGTATCAAAGAAATCTGATCAAGTTTTTGGGAGACTTATTTCAGTACATACATGTTTCTCTATTTTCTCCTTAAGAGCTCTCAGATACAGTTTCTTTTGCATGCTTCATTTTGGCCTACCTTCAAAAGAAAGAAACCAGAGAGTGCCCACTGAGAACTGATTGTGTGAAGTTTCAAGCACCTCCTGCCAACCCTGTTGGATTTCCAGCTCAATTTTCATTCACATCTATAAGCCATAATGAAGGGAAACCTTAAAACACAAATTGTTTCTGACAGTGAACCATTGAACCGACAAGGCCCAAAACCTCTGGAGCATAGTAAGGCTAAGTAAAAGGTGAATGCTGCCCAGTATCATAGAAATTTGAAGAAAACTAGGGCCCCATGGGTGCTCTCAGCTCAGATGGAAGGCTCAGCTGTGCAGTTTCTCTGAGTGCAGATAGCAGTCTCAGCCACATGGGCGCTCACTGTGCAGACAGAAAGCAGCACAGAACACAGAGACTTTGCTTGAGAATCACCAGAACGAGCTCTGGACACAGTACAAGGTCACTCCAGAACCACCCACTTCACCAAACACCATACATGGGTAATAGATGGAATCTATCTTTCAAACCGTTACTCGACATCTATCACTGTGTGTGACTACCAGCTTGGTTCTGCAGCTTATCAGGTAAGAGGTTTTCAACTCTCCTACCTCCAGATGTGATAACTCAAGATTTTTCTCACATGCTTTTGGGGGTGTAGCTATTAATGCAGAACAGCAACTGTACAGGCACCTGGTTTCCAATTCAGAGACTAAGAGTAGGAAGGCTCCAGGAAGAAGCTCAAGCTCTCTCACCCTGGCTACCTCCACCACCCTGAGCACAGAAACTCAAGCTAGGAATAGACAACTCCACCTACTGCAAGAAAAGAAAACAGAGTTCTGAGAGACTATTTTTTCTTACCTTTCTCACCCATTCTCCTCTACTCTTCCCCTCTGGTCCTTACAACATCAATATATGTGAAACCAAGAACTTTCCATGAAATTGGACTTTAAGAACTGAATCACTAGAATAGTATAATATAGAGGAATTACATAGGCCCCATCTCACCACCTCTTTATTTTCTCTTATTTTCTTTCTCCATCTATTTATTTGTTATTTTTTCTACTTTTTTCTTTCTCCCTCTATCCCACTTTCAGCCTCCTAACTTTTACTATTTATACATAGGGTAATTTCATGAATACAGATAAGGAGTTTGAATTTATACCTTAATCATAATTACCTATGATTAGTGTGAGAGTTAGGGTAAGAATAAGGGTCAGGGTTAGGGTTAGGGTTTGGTTTAGGTTAAGGATTAGGATTAGGATTATTATTAGCATTAGGTTTAGGTTTTGGCATAGGGTAAGCAATAGGGTTAGAGCTAGGATTAGGACTAGGGTTGGGGTTAAAGCTAGGTTTACAGCTTGGATTAGGGCTAGTTCCTGTGTTAGGATTAAGGCTAGGGTTAGAGCAATGACTAATGTAAGAACTATGGGTTTTAGGGTTAGTTTTAGGGTGATTGTTAGGGGTTAAACATCTAGTGTTAGGATTAGGTTTAAGGTTAGGGTGAAATTTAGAGTTGTGTTAGTGTTAGGTTAATAGTCAGGGTCAGGTTTACTTTTAGGGTTATGGTTAGGACTCGAATTAAGCCTAGGATTACTGTAAGGGTTTGTTTTAGGGTTAGGGTGGTGTTTAGAGCAAGGGTGAGTGTTAGGATGTGAGTCAGAGTTAGGGTTAGTATCAAGGTTAAGATTAGGACTCTAATTAGGGCTAGGGTTAGGTCTAGGTGTAGTGTTAAGGTTTGGTTTAAGTTAAGGTTTAGGGTTAGGGCTATTGCTCGGGTTTGTTTTACTGTAAGGGTTAGGGTTAGTACTATTTTTATGATTAGCATTAGGGCTAGAGCTAGTGTTAATGTTAGGCTTAGGCTTAGGGTTAGATTTAGAGTTAGGGTTAGATCTAGGGTTAGGAATAGGAATAAAGATTAGGCAGTGGTTATTGCTAGGTTTAGGGCTAGGGTTAGGGCTAGAGTTAGGATTACGGTAATGGATAGCTTTAGAAGTAGAGATATGGCTAGTGTGAGAGTTAGAGTTCATCTTAGGGCCACGTTTAGGGTTACGGTTAGGGATAGGGTAAAATTAGAGCTAGAATTAGGGCTATGGTTAGTGTTCAATTTAGGCTTAGCGTTAGGGTTGGGGTTAGGGTTAAGTTTAGTATAAGGAATGGCATTATAGCTAGGTTTTGAGATAGGGTGAGAGTTAGAATTAGGGTTAGGGCTATGATTAGGGTTAGGGTTATGATTAAGGCTAGGTTTGGGGCTAGGATGAGGGCTATGGTTTCTTTTAGTGTTAGGGCTAGTATTAGGGCTGGGGCTAATATCAGATCTATGGTTATGTTTAAAGATAGTTTTACAGTTAGGTTTATGGCTACATGTAATATAAGTGTTAGGTTAAGAGTTAGGGTCAGGTTTAGAGCTAGGTGTATTATTAGAGTCGTGTTCTGGGTTAGAAATTTGGGATAGGTTAAGGTTTAATGTTAGGGCTCGAATTATCTTTATGGTTCGTGTTAGTGAAATTATAAGGTGAGGTTTAGGGTTTAAGTTTGGTTTAGAATAATGCACAGGTTTAGGATTAAGGATAGGGTCAAGTTTAGGCCTAGGGTTATGGTTAAGGCAATGGTTAGGGTTAGAGATAGGGTTAGGGCTAGAGTTATGATTTTGATTAGGGTTAGGGTTAGGATTAGGTTTAGGGTTAAAACTCAGGTTAGGGCTTGGTTTTGGGCTAGATTTGGGGTTAACTTAGTGCTAGGGTTAGGGGGTAAGGCTAATGTAAGTACCAGGTTGCAATTAGGGTTAAATTTAGGGTTAGGGTTTGTGGTAGGTATAGTGTTAGGTTTAGTGTTAGGGTTAGGGTGATGCTTAGACTAGGGTTAGTATTATGGTCACAGTCAAGGTCAGTGTTAGTTCTAGTTTTCAACTTAAAACTTGAATTAGAGCTGAGGTTAGGGTTAGGATTAAGGTTTGGTTTAGGTTAAGGCTTAGGGTTAGGGCTATGGCTTGGTTTTGTTTTAGGGCTAGTTTTAGATATAGAGTTAGGGTTAGGTTTAGGATTAGGATTTGATTTAGAGTTAAAATTAGATCTAGGTTAGGGCTAGAGCTAATGATAGGGCTAGGGTTAGGGCTAGGGTTAGGGCTAGGATTAGGGTTCAGGTAAGGAATAGGGTTCAAACTAGTGATGGGGCTAGGGTAGGAGTTAGATTTAGTTTTAGGGCTAGGGTTAGGGCTAGGGTTAGGAATAGGACTAAATTAGGGCTAAGATTATGGCTAGGGTTAATTTTGGGGTTAGGCCTAAATTTCGGTTTAGGGTTAGGATTAAGGCTAGGATTAGGGCTAGGTTAAGGGCTGGGGTTTGTGTTAGGTTTAGGACTAGGATTAGAGCTATGGCTAATGTCAGGTCTAAGGTTATGTTTTGGGATAGTTTTAGGATCAGGGTTATGGCTAGGTCTAGTGTAAGTGTTAGGTTTAATGTAAATTCAGCCTTAGAGCTAGGAGACTTATTAGGGTCATGGTCATTGTTAGAGTTTGCTTGAGGTTAGGGTTTATGGTTAGGGCTTGAGTTAGCACTAGGGTGTGGGTTAGGTACTGATAGGGTTTTGTTTACAGTTTAGGTTTAGGGTAATTGATAGGGTTAAGGTTAGTGACAGGGTTAAGATTAGGCCTAGCATTCGCATTAGGTTAAGGGTTATGGTTAGTATAATGGATGGAATTAGAGCTAAGTTTAGGGCTAGATTTATGGTTAGAAATAGTTCTTGAATTAGGGTTAGGGTTAGGGTTAAAACTAGGTTTAGGCTTAGGTTTATGTTTAGCAAAAGGATTAGGTTTTGAGCTAGGGTTACGGTTAGGGTGAGGGTTAGGTTTAGGTTACTTCTAGGGATAAGATTATAGTACTCATAGGGTTAGGGTTAGGATTAGGGCTAGTGACATCATTAGGGATTGGGTTAGGGTTAGAGTAATGTATAAGATTATATGTGGATTTAGGGCTATGTTTAACGTTAGATTGAGGTTTAGGCTTAGAGTTAGGGCTATGGTTATGTTTAGGTTTATAGTAAGGGTTAGGGTTTGAGCTAGGGTTAGGTCTATGGCAAGTGTGAGATTTAAGGTTAGGTCTAGGGTTAGTTTTCCAGTTATGTTTAGGTTTAGCATTAAGCCTAGAATTATCAATAAGGTTAGGTTTAGGTTTAGAGTAATTGGTAGGTTTAGAGCTAGGTTTAAGGCTAGGTTAAGGTTAGGATTAGGGCTAGTGTTAGGGTTAGGTTGAGGGATAGGTGTAGGTTTATGTTTAGAATAATGTTTAGGATTTGTGCTAGGATTAGGACTAAGGAGAGAGTTAGGTTAGAGTTAGGGCTAGGGTTAGTGTTAGGGTTATGCTTAAGGCTTGATTTAGGCTTTGGGCTAGGGTTAGGGCTATGGGTAATGTAAGAGCTAGGGTTATGTTGAGGGCTAGTTGTAGGGTTAGGGTTATGGCTAGGTCTACTGGTAGGTTTAGATTTTCGGGTAGGGTCAGATTTACAGACAGGTTTACTCTAAAGACAGAGTTGGTGTTTGGGTTAGAGTTAGTGTTAGGGTTACAGCCAGAATTAGCACTATGTTTAGGTCTAGGGTTAGGTTAGTGTTTGAGATAGGGTAAGTATTATTGTTAGGGCTAGGGCTAGGTTTATGTTTAGGTCTAGGGGTAGAGTTAAGGCTAGATTTAGGATTTGCTTTAGGTCTAGGGCTAATGTTAGGGTTTGGTCTAGGGTTAGGGTCAGTTTTAGACCTAGGGTTAGGGTCAGAATAAGGGTCATGGTTAGCGTTAGAGTTCGGGATAGGGTTAGAGCTAGAATGAGGGCTAGGGTTAAGACTATCTATAGGGTTAGAGTTTTGGTTAACCTAAGAATTAGAGATAGGTCTTGGGTTACCATTAGGGTTAGGGTTTTTCTTAGGTTAAGGGATAGCCTTAGAGCTAGGGTTAATGCTAGTGTTAGGGTTAGGTTTACGGTTAAATATAAATTTTGAGCTCGGATTAGGGCTAGTTTTTGTATTAGGATTAGGGCTAGATTTTGGCATTCACTAATGTAAGACCCAGGGTTACAATTAGGGTTAGTTTTAGGTTTAGAGTTAGGGGTAGGTCTAGTGTTAGGTTTAGGTTTAATGTTACAGTAATATTTAGAGCTAGAGTTATTGTTAGGATATGAGTTGTTTTTGATGAGATATTGTTAGGATAGAATTATTGTTAGGATATGTTAGGTCTAGGATTGGGGCTAGGTCTAACTAAGGGCAAGGGTCAGGGCTAGGTTTATGGTTACAGTAACAGATAGGGTTAGAACTAGTGCTAGGTCTAGGGTGAGAGTTAGAGTTAATCTTAGGCCTAGGGTTTTGGTTATTTTTATGGATAGGGCTAAGTTAGGGCTAGGATTAGGGCTAGGGTTATTGTTCAGGTTAGGCCTAGTGTGAGTGCTAGGGTTATAGTTAATTTTAGGGTACGGTATGTTGTTATAGCTAGGGTTAGAGGTAGGGTGATGGTTAGAATTTTGTTTAGGACTAGGGTTAGTGTTAGGGTTATGATTAAGACTAAGTTAAGGGCTAGGATGAGGCCTAGGGTAACTTGTAGGGTTAGGTCTACAATTAGGGCTAGGGCTTATATCAGGTCTAGTGTTAAAGTTTGGGGTAGATTTAGGGTTAGGTTTGTGTCTAGGTCTAGTGTAAGTTTTAGGCTTAGGGTAAGGGTCAGGTTTAGAGCTAGGTGTATTTTTAGGGTCAGGATCAGGGTTAAGGTTTGTTTTAGGTTAAGGTTTAGGGATAGGGCTAAAATGAGCATTAGGATTTGGGTTAGGGTTAGGGCAATTGATTGTGTTAGGTTTAGGTTTTCAGGGAAGGTTTAGGGCAATGGAGAGCTTTAGGGTTTGCAAAAGGGTTAGGGTTATGCCTAGGGTTAGCATTAGGATTAGGGTTATCATAAGGATAATATATAGGGTTAGAGCTATGTTTAGGTCTAGGTATAGGATAGGATTAGGGCTAGAGTTAGATTAGGTTTTGAGTTCGGGCTAGTAACCCTAGCTTAGGGTAGGGTTAGGGTTTGATTTAGGGTAAAGGTTAGGTTTTGTGCTAGGGTTAGGTCTAGGACGAGGATTAGGCTTAGTGTTATGGTCAGTGTTAGGTTTAGGGCTAGGGCTAGGGTTTTCATTAGGGTTAGCATTAGGTTTAGGTTAATAGATTGGGTTAGATGTAAGGTTAGCTTTATAGTTAAGGTTAGGTTTAGATTTAAGTTTAGTCTTAAGGCTAGGTTTACTGTCGGTTTTAAGGTAAAATTTAGGTTTTGAGTTTGTGTTAAGGCTATGGCAAATTATAGGTTTAGAGATAGGTCTAGGGATCAGTTTATAGTTTGGATTAGGGTTTCAGTTAGGGTTAGGGATAGGGTTATTTTTAGGTTTAGGGTTAAAGTTAGGCTAATGCCTAGGGTTAGAGCTAGTTTTAGGTTTAGGGTTAAGGTTAGGATTAGGGCTATGGTTAGGGTTATGGTTAGGAATAGTGCTAGGGTCATGTTTGGGCTAAGGGTTAGTCTTTGAGCTAGGGTTAGGATGAAGGTGTGGGTTCGGGTTAGGGTTAGGACTAGGGTTAGGGTTAGGGAGAGGGTTAGGCTTAAGGTAGGTTTAGGCCTCCATCAGGGTTGGGGTTATTTAAGTTTTGTGTTAGATTTAGGCCTAGGGTTAGTGCTATGTGTAATGTAAAATCTAGGATTCTGATTAGAGCTAGTTTTAGGGTTAGGCTTAATGCTAGGTATAGTGTTATTTTTAGGTTTGTGTTAGGGTCAGGTTTATAGCTAGGATTAATGTTAGTGTGAGGGCCACTGTTCAGGTTAAAGTTAGTGTTAGGGTGAAAGCCAGAATAGGACTAGGGTTAGGTCTAGTGGTAGGGTTAGTGTTTGGTTTAGGTTAAGTGTTATTGTTACAGGACTATGTTTTTGTTCAGGTCAAGGGCTAGAGTAATAGCTAGATTTAGGATTAGGTTTAGGCACGGGGCTAGTGTTAGGGTTAGGTTTAGGTATAAGTTTACTTGTGGGGCTAGTTTCAGGTTTTGGTTTCAGTTTAGGGTCAAATTTAGACCTATAATTAGTATTAGGGTCAGAATAAGGGTGAAGGTTAGGGTGAGGTTTTAGGTTAGGGTTAGATCTAGAATGAGGCTACTGTTAGGATACTGTTAGGATAGGGTTATTGTTTGGGTTTGTCTAAGTATTAGGATTAGGACTAGAGTTAGCATTATGAATAGGGTTTGTTTTGGGGTAATGGATAGGATTAGAGCTAGGGTGAGGGCTAGGATTAGGATTAGGATTAGGATTAGGCTAGGATTAGGATTAGGTTTAGGGCTAGTTTTAGGGTTAGGGTTAGGGTTAGGGTTAAATCTAGTGTTAGGGCATGGATTATGGCTATTTTTGTGTTAGAGTTAGGGCTAGGTTTTGGCTAAGGCCAATGTAAGAACCAGGGTTATGATTAAGATTAATTTTAGGGTTAGGGTTAGGGCTAGGTCTAGTGTTAGTATTTGTTTACAGGTTAGGGTGATATTTAGAGTTAGGGTTTGTGTTTGGATATGAGTCAGAGTGAGGGTTAGTTTTAGGCCTAGACTCGAATTTGAACCTGGGTTATGGCTAGTTATGATTTAGGGTTTGGTTTTGGTTAAGATTTAGGGTTAGAAAAATGGCTAGGGTTAGGGGTAGGTTTAAGGTTAGGGTTTAAATAGGGCTAGGATTAGCGCTATGGTTAGTGTTAGGGTTAGGCGTAGGGTTAGGGCTAAGGTTAGGGTGAGTTTTAGGGGATGGGTTGGGGTTATATAGCTAGTTTCAGTGCTAGGGCGAGGTATATATTTAGGGATAGGACTAGGTGAGGTTTCATTTAGGATTAAGTCTAGGTTTAGGGCTAGGATGAGGGCTAGTGTTTGTGTTAGGGTTAGGGCTAGGATAAGGGCTAGGGCTAATGTCAGGTATAGGGTTATGGTTAGGGATAGAGTTAGGGATAGTTTTATGGCTAGGTCTAGTGTAAGGGTTAGGTTTAGCATGGGGGTCAGGTATAGGGCTAGGTTATAATTACGGTCAGAGTATGGGTTAAGGATTGGTTTGGGTTAATGTTTAAGGTTAGGGCTCAAATTAGCATTAGGGTTAGGGTTAGGGCTAGAATAATGGATAAAGTTAGGTTTACAGTTAGGTTAGGTTTAGAGTAATATATAGGGTTAGTGTTAGGGATAGGGTTCAGGTTAGGCCTAGGGTTAGTATTTGGTTAAGGCTTATATTTAGAATAATGAATATGTTTAGTGCTAGTGTTAGGGCTTACATTAAGTTTGGGATTAGGCTAGGGTTTGGGTTACATCTTGGGCTAGTGTTAGGGTTAGGTTTAAGGTAAGTGTTAGGGTTAGAGCTAGGGTTAGGGCTAGGGTGATTGTTATGGTTAGAATCAGGGCTACATTTAGGGTTAGGGTTAGGGTTAGGGCTAGGTTTAGCATTAGGTTTAAGGTTATGTTTTAGGTAATGGATAAAGTTAGAGCTAGGATTTGGGCTATGGTTTCAGTTAGGATGAGGGGTAGGGTTAGAGTTAGGGTTAGAGCTAGGGTTATGTTTAGAGTAAGGGTTAGAATTGGAGCTAGGGTTTGATCTAGAGCAAGCATTAGGTTTAGGGTTTGTGCTAGGTTTAGGGTTAAGGTTATGCTTAGGTCTAGGTTTAGGGCTTGTATTAGGGCTAGGTTTTGTGTGAGGTTCATGGCTAGTGTTATGGCTATGGATAATGTAAGAGCTAGGGTTATGGTTAGGGCTAGTATTTGTGTGAGGTTTATACATATGTCTAGTGTTAGGTTTAAGTTTTCGGTTAGGATAAGGTCCAGAGCTAGGGTTTGTGTTAGCTTAAGCATCATTATTCGGGCTAGTACTGGGTTTTGGTTAGGGTCAGAATTAGAACTAGGTTTAAGTCTAGGGCTAGGGTTAGTCTTTGCTTTAGGTTAATGGTTATTTTAGGGCTAGGGCTAGGTTTTTGTTTAGGACTAGGGATAGAGTTATGGCTATATTTAGGATTAAGTTTAGGTCTAGTGCTAGTTTTATGGTTAGTTTTAGGTATAGGTATAGGTAGGGCTAGTGTCAGGGCTCGGTTTAGTGATAAGGTCAGGCTTTGACCTATTGTTAGTGTTAGGGTCAGAATAAGGGAAGGGTTAGGTTTAGGCTTCGTTTTAGGGTTATTCACAGAATTAGGTCTAGGGTTAGGAATAGTAATTGAGTTAGAATTTGGGGTAAGCTAAGGGTTACGGTTAGAACTATGGTAGCCTTAGGGTGAGAATTTGGCTTAGGGTAAGGAATATGTTTAGAGCTAGGGTTTGGGTTAGTGTTAGGGTTAGGGTTAGGGTTAGGGTTAAAGCTAGAATTGAGGATCAGTTTAGTGATAGGTTTTGTGTTAGGGTTAGGGCCCTGGCTAATGTAAGAACTAGCTTTACAGTTAGGGAGTGTTTTAGGGTTAGGATTAGGGCTAGGTCTAGTGTAAGGGTTAGGTTTAGGGTTAGGGTGATGTTTAGAGGTAGGGTTAGTTTTAGGGTCAGAGTCAGGGTCAGTATTAGTTGTAGGGATAGGGTTAGGACTAGATGTAGCATTAGGATTTGGTTTAGGTTAAGGGTTAGGAATAGGGCTATAGCTCAGTTTTTTGTGTGGGCTATGGCTAGGGTTAGGGCTAGTCTTCTAATTAGAATTAGGTTTAGGGCTAGTGTTAGGGTGAGGTTTAGGTTTATAGTTAGGGTAGATTTAGAGTTAGAGTTAGTTCTAAGTTTAGGACTATGGCTAGGTTTAGGGCTAAGGTTAGGGCTAGTGTTAGGGTTAGGTAATAGATAAGGTTGGTACTAGAAATAGGTCTTGGGCTACAGTTAGTTTTAGTCTTAGGGCTAAGGTTAGAGTTAGGGTTACAGTTGGCAATAAATTAGGGCTAGGATTTGAGCTATGTTTAGTGTTAGGGTTAGGCCTAGAGTTAGGGTTAGGTTTAGTGTTAGTGATAGTGTTAGGGTTAGGGATAGGGGGAATGATGTGGTTATACCTAGATTCATAACTAGGGCTAGGGTTGAAATTAGGGTTTAGGCTAGGATTACAGTTCGCGTTAGGGTTAAGGCTAGGTTTAGGGCTAGGATGAGGGCTCTGCTTTGTGTTAGGTTTAAGGCAAGAATTAGGTATAGTGCTAATATCAGGTATAGGGATATGGTTAGGGATACTGTTAATGTTAGTTTTATGGCTAGGTCTAGTTTAAGGGTTATGTTTAGGGTAAGGATCAGGTTTAGAGCTAGGTGTGCTATTAGAGTCAGTGTCTTGTTCAGAGTTTGGTTTAAGTTTTGGTTTAGATTTAGGGCTCGAATTAGCAATAGGGTTAGGGTTAGGGTTAGAGTAATTGATAAGGTTAGGTTTAGTGTTCAGGTTAGGTTTAGGTAAGAATAAGGTTAGTGTTAGCGATAGGTTTAGGGTTAAGCCTAAATGGATAGGGTTAGATTTAGGTTTAGGACTAGGGTTAGTGTTAGGTTTAGGGTAACTCTTAGGATTTGAGCTAGGATTAAAACTATGGTAAGGGTTAGGATTATGGTTGGGTCTAGGGTTAGGTCTACAGTTAGGTTTAGTGTAGGTTTAGAGTTAGGACAAGGGTTAAGTTTACAGTTAGGGTTAGAATAGTTTTAGGGTTAGGGCTAGTGTTATTATGACATTTATAGTTAGGGTTAGGGTAATGGGTGGGGTTAGTACTATATTTAGAGCTATGTTTGGGTTAGGCTTATGTTTAGGGTAATGGATAGGTTAGGGCTAGGGTTATAGTTGG
The DNA here is from genome assembly GCF_047511675.1 of Marmota flaviventris. Taxonomy (NCBI): domain Eukaryota; kingdom Metazoa; phylum Chordata; class Mammalia; order Rodentia; family Sciuridae; genus Marmota; species Marmota flaviventris. The sequence continues at coordinate 371,967 of NW_027288419.1, read as the reverse complement.
GATTAGGGCTAGGGTTAAGGTTAGGGTTAGGTATAGGGTTAGTGTTAGGGTTAGGTGTAGGGTAAGTGTTAGATTTTGAGCTATGTTTAGGGCTAGCATGAAGATTAGGGTTAGTGTCAGGTCTAGGTTTAGGATTAGGGTTAAGTTCAGGGCTAGGGTTAGCATTAGGATTAGGGTTATGTTAGGGTAATGGATAGGATTAGAGCTAGAGTTAGGGCTAGGATTATGGTTAGGATTAAGTCTAGGGTTAGGTTTAGGGTTAGGGCCAGTTTTAGGGTTAGGGGTAGGTTTAGGGTAATGATTAGGGTTAGGGTTAAGGTTAGGATTAAAACGAGGTGTAGGGCTCAGTTTAGGGCTAGGTTTTTGTTTAGGTTAGGGTTGGATTAGGGCTAAGGCTAATGTAAGAACTAGAGTTATGATTAGGGCTACTTTTAGGGTTACTATTAGGGCTAGTTCTAGTTTAAGGTTTAGGTATACTTTTAGGGAGATGTTAGAGCTAGGGTTAGAGTAACGTCAGGCTCATGGTTAATTTTAGGGTTAGGTTAGGACTGGAATTAGGGCTGATGTTAGGGCTAGGTGTAGAGTTAGATTTTCGTTTAGGTTAAGGGTTAGGGTTACGGCTATGGCTCGATTTTGTTTTAGGGCTTGAACTAGATTAGGGCTAGTTTTAGGATTAGTGTTAGTGTTAGGGCTAGTGTTAGTGTGAGGTTTACGCTTAGGGTTAAGGTTGGACTTAGAGTTATGGTTAGTTCTAGGGTTAGGGCTAGGGCTAGTTTTGGGGCTAATGTTAGGGCAAGTTACGGTTATGGTAACGAATAGGGTTAGATCTAGGAATAGGGCTAGGGTGAGTGTTAGAATTAGTCTTAGTGCTAGTGTTAGGGTTAGGGATAAATTAGGGCTAGGATCAGGTCTAGGATTATTGTAAGGTTTAAGTCTAGAGTTAGAGTTAGGGTTAGGTTTGGGGGAAGGGATGGGGTTATAGCAAGGTTCACAACTAGGGCGAGTGATAGAATTAGGGATAGGGATAGAGTTATTGTTTGGGTTAGGATCAAGGCTAGTTATAGGGCTAGGATGAGGGCTAGCGTTTGTGTTAGGGTTATGGCAAGAATTAGGGCTAGGGCTAATATCAGGTCTAGGGTTATGGTTCAGAATAGTTTTGGGGTAAAATTTATAACTAGGTTTAGTGTCAGAGTTAGGTTTAGGGTGAGGTTCAAATTGAGAGGTAGGGGTATTATAATCGTCACAGTCAGGTTTTGGGTTTGGGACAGGTTGAGGTTTAGGGTTATGGCTCAAGTTAGCATTAGGTTTGAGTTAGGGTTAGGATAATGGATAAGGTTAGGTTTAGGTTTCAGGTTAGGTTTAGGGCTCATATTAGGTTTAGGGTAATAGATAGGGTTAGGGTTAGGCCTAGGGTTAGCTTTAGGTTTATGGTCATCATTACGGTAATAGATAGGGTTAGGGTTAGGCCTAGGGTTAGCTTTGGGTTTATGGTTATCATTAGGGTAATGGATAGGGTTAGAGCTAGGGTTAGTGCTAAGGATAGGGTTAGGCTTAGGATTAGATCTAGGATTAGGATTAGGGTTGCTATTAGGGTTAGGGTATCAAAAGGTTTAGATGTCGGGTTAGGGGGGTTAGTGTTAGGTTTAGATTTAGGACTAGGGTTAGTGTTAAGTTTAGCATAATTGTTAGTGTTTGAGCTAGGGTTAGGACTATGGCAAGGTTTAGGTTTATGGTTAGGTCTAGGGTTAGGTTTCCAGTAGGGTTAGAGTAAGTTTAGGGTTAGGGCTAAGTTTATTGTGACATTTATGGTTAGGGTCAGGGTAATTGCTGGGGTTAGAGCTAAGGTTAAGTCTAGTTTAAAGTTTAGGATTAGGGCTAGGTCTAGGGTTAGGTTCAGGGTTAGGCTTATCATTTTCTTATGGTTAGGTTAAGGGTAAGGGTCAGGGATTGAGTAAGTGTTAGGGCTAGGTTGAGGCTTCAGGTTAGAATCAGGGCTAGGGATAGAGTAAGGGTTAGGGTTACGGTTAGGGCTAGGTTTAGCATAAGGTTTAGTGTTATGATTAGGGTAATGGCTAGAGTTAGAGCTAGAGTGTGGGCTATGGTTACAGTTAGGATTAGGGCTAGGATTGGGGTTAGGTTTTGGGCTAGGATTAATTTTAGGGTAATGGCTAGGGTTTGAGCTAAGGATAGATCGAGGAATAGGTTCAGCCATAGGTCTAGGGACAGGATTATGGTAGGTGTAGGGTTAGAGTTAAGTTTAGGGCTAGGGTTAACATTAGGGTTAGGATAAGGGTTAGGGTGATGGTTATGCTTAGATGTAGGTTTATGTTTAGGTTTAGGGTTAGATTTAATTTTAAGATTAATGTTAAGGCTACGGTTATGTTTAGTTTTATGGTACAGGTAAGGTTTTGAGCTAGGTTTAGGGCTATGGCGAGTGTTACTTTTAGGGTTAGGTCTATTGTTAGTTTTCTGGTTATGGTTAGGGTTATGTTTAGGGTTAAGTCCAGGGTTATCAATACAGTTAAGTGTAGGGTTAGGTAAGGTGTAGGTTTAGAGCTAGGTTTAGGGCTAGGGTTAAGTTTAGGGTTAGGGCTAGGGTTAGGGTTTAGAGTAAGGTATAGGTGTAAGTTTATATTTATGGTAGGGATAGGCTTTGAGTAAAGTTTGAGACTAAAGCTAGGGTTAGTTTTAGGGTTAGGGTTAGGGCTAGGGTTAGGGTTGGGGTTTCGCTTAGGGCTAGATTTAGGCCTAGAATTCACTCTAGGTTTTGTGTTAGTTTAAGGCATTGAGTTAGAGCTATGGATAATCTAAGAGCTAGGATTATGATTAGGGCTAGTTATAGGGTTAGGGTTATGGCTATTTCTAGTGTTAGGTTTAGGTTTCCGGTTAGGGTAAGGTTTAGAGATTGATTTAGTGTTAAAGGCAGGATCAGTGTTCAGTTTAGAGTTAGAGTTAAGGTTAAAGCCAGAATTGGGACTAGGTTTATGTCTAGGGGAGAGTTAGTCATTGCGTTAATTTAAGGGTTATTGTTAGGGCTAAGGCTAGGTTTTTGTTTAGGTCTAGAGCTAGAGTTAAGGCTAGATTTAGGATTAGGTTTAGGCCTAGAGCTAGTGATAGGGTTTGGTTTAGGTATAAGTTTACTGGTAGGGCTAGTGTTATGGTTTGGTCTAGCGTTAGAGTCAGGTTTAGACCTAGGTTTGTGTTATGGTCAGAATAAGGGTCAGGGTTATGGTTAAGGTTTGGGATAAGGTTTGAGCTAGAATGAGGGCTAGGGTTAGGACTATTAATATGGCGAGAGTTTTCATTATCCTGAGGATTAGGGAGAGTTCTAGTGTTACCATTAATGTTAGGGTTTTTCTTAGGTTTAGGGGTAGGGTTAAACCTAGTGTTAGGGGTAGGGGTAGGGTTAGGTTTAGGGTTAAAGCTAGGTTTAGGTCTCCAATTAGGGCTAGTTTTTGTGTTAGTTTTAGGGCTAAAATTAGGGCAATAGGTAAAGTAAGAACCAGGGTTACAATTAGGGTTAGCTTTATAGTTAGGGTTAGGGGTTAGTTCTAGTGTTAGTGTTAGATTTATGGTTAGAGTGATATTTAGAGCTAGAGTTATTTTTAGGATAAGACTCAGGGTCAAGGTTAGCTTTAGGATTTGAGATAGGACTCGAATTAGGGCTAGGTTTACTGTTAGGGTTTGGTTTAAGGTTAGCGTCATGTTTAGAGCTAGGGTGAGTGTTAGGATATGAATCAGGGTCAGGGTTAGTTTTAAGGTTATGGTTAGGACTCAATTAGGGCTAGGATTAGTTCTTATAGTAGTTTCGGGTTTGGTTTAAGTTAAGGTTTAGGGTTAGGTCTATTGCTCAGTTTTGTTTTAGTCTAGGGTTAGGGTTAGGGCTAGTTTTACAATTAGTATTAGGGTTACGGCTAGTGTTAGTTTTAGGCTTAGACTTCGGGTTAGGGTTATTTTTATAGTTGGGTTTAGATCTAGGATTAGGCTAGAATTAATGATAGGGCAAGGGTTAGGGCCAGGGTTAGAGGTATGGTAAGGGATAGTGTTAGAACTAGTGATAGGGATAGTGTGAGAGTTAGAGTTAGTGATATGGCTAAAATTAGAGTTAGGGTTTTGCATAGGAGTAATTAGGGCTAGGATTAGGGCTAGGGTTAGTGTTCAGCTTAGGCCTAGCCATAAGGATAGGGTTTGGTTTAAGTTTAGGATAAAGAATGGTGTTATAGCTAGGTTTAGACTTAGGGTGAGGGTTAGAGTTAAAGTTCGGGTGCGGGTTGGGGTTAGGGCTATAATTAAGGCAAGGTTTAGGGCTAGGATGAGGGATAGTGCTTGTTTTATATTCAGGGCTAGGATTAGTGCTAGGCCTAATATCAGGTCTAAGGTTATGGTTAAACATAGTTTTAGGGTTAGGCTTATGGCTACGTCTAGTGTAAGGGTTAAGTTTAGGGTAAGGGTCAGGTTTACAGCTCAGTGTTTATTAGGATAAGGATTTGGCTTAGGTAACGATTTAGATTTACAGCTCAAATTAGCGTTAGGGTTAGGGTTAGGGTATTGTTAGGGTTTGGTTTAAGGTTCAGGTTTGGTTTAGGGTAATTGATACGGTTAGCCTTAGCGATAGGGTTAGTTTAGGCTTAGGGTTAGCATTAGGGTAAGGGTTATGGTTAGGGTAATTGATAGGGTTAGAGATTAGATTAGAAATAGAGTTAAGGTTAGGAATATGCCTTGAGTTAGGGTTAGAGTTATTGTTAAAATTAGGGTTAGGGTTAGGTTTAGAGTTATGTTTAGCATAAAGGTTAGGTTTTGAGCTAGGGTTAGGGCTAGGTTTAGTGTTAGGTCTAGGGATAGGATTAAGGTAGGTTTAAGATTAGGGTTAGAGTTAGGGCTAGGGTTATCATTAACGTTAGGGTAAGGGTTAAGGTAACGGATAGGGTTAGTTTAAGTTTAGATTTGGTTTAGAGTTAGAATTAGTGATAGTTTTAGGATTAGAACTATGGTTATGTTTAGGTCTATGATTAGGTTTATGGTTTGATTTAGATTTAGGGCTATGCTGAATGGCAATTTTAGGGTTATGTCTCTGGTTAGTTTTCCAGTTAGAGTTAGGGTTAACATAAGTGTTCTGGCCAGGATTGTCAATAAGTTTAGGTTTAGGGTTAGGGTAATGGGTAGGCTTAGAGCTAGGTTCAGGGCTAGGTTAAGTGTAGGATTTGGGCTAGGGTTAGAGTGAGAGTTAAGGATAGGTCTAGGTTTATGTTTAGGGTAAAGTTTAGACTTTGACTATCTTAGGACTATGGCGAGGGCTAGGGTTAAGTATAGGGCTAGTGTTAGGGTTAGGGTTATGCTTAAGGCTAGGTTTAGGCCTAAAATTAGCTCTATGTTTAGTGTTAGGTTTAGGCCTAGGGTTAGGGCTATGGGTAATGTAAGATCTAGAGTTATGATTAGGGCTAGTTTTAGGATTAGGGTTATGGCTGGGTCTAAAGTTAGGTTTAGGTTTTGGTTCGTTTTAGGTTTAGAGGTAGGTTTAGTGTTAAAGGCAGGGTCAATGTTTGGGTTAGAGTTAAAGTTAGGGTTACAGCCAGAATTAGGACTAGGTTTAAGTCTAGGGTTTGAGTTAGTGTTTGGGTGAGGTAAAGGTTTTTTTAGGGCTAGGGCTAGGATTTGGTTTAGGTCTATAACTAGAGTTCAGGCTACATTTAGGATTAGGTTTAGATCTAGAGCTAGTGGAAGGGTTATGTTTAGGCATAAGTTTACAATTAGGGCTAGTGTTAGGGTTTGGTTTAGGGTTAGGTTCAGGTTAAGCCCTAGGGTATATGTTATGGTCAGAATAAGGGTAAGGGTTAGGATTAGGGTTTGGGATAGCAGTAGAGCTAGAATGAGATCTAGGGTTAGGACTATTAGTATGGTTAGTATTTGGTTAGCCTAAGGATGAGGGATAGGTCTAGGTTTACCATTAAGTTTAAGGTTTTGCTCAGGGTAAGGCATAGGGTTAGGGCTAGGGTTAGGTTTATGGTTAGGGTTAAAGTTAGGTTTAGGGCTCAGATTAGGACGAGTTTTGTGTGAGGTTTAAGGCTAGGGTTAGGGCAATGGCTAATATAAGAACTAAGGTTACAATTAGGGTTAGAGGTAGGGATAGGTCAAGTGTTAGGCTTAGGTTTAAGATTCAGGTGATATTTATAGCTATAGTTAGTGTTAGGATATCAGTCAGGTCAGGGTTAGTTTTAGGGTTAGGGTTAGAACTCGAATTAGGACTAGGGTTACTGTTAAGTTTCAGTTTAAGTTTAGGGTGGTGTTTAGAGCTAGGATGAGTGCTAGAATATAATTCAGGTTCAGAGTTATTTTTAAGGTTATGATTAGGTTCGAATTAGGGCTAGGGTTAGATCTACGTGTAGTGCTAGGTTTGTTTTAAGTTAAGGTTAGTGTTAGGCCTGTTGCTTGATTTTGTTTTAGTGCTATGGTTAAGGTTAGAGCTAGTTTTATGATTAGCTTTAGGGTTAGGGCTAAGGTTATGGTTAGGTTTAGGATTAAAGCTAGATTCATGGATTAAGGCTAGGTTTTGTGTTAGATATAGGTCAAGAATTAGGGCTAGGACTAATGTCAGGTCAAGGTTTATATTAAGTGATATTTTTTATGGTAAGGTTTATGGCTTGGTCAAATTAAAATGTTAAGTTTAGGGAAAGGGTCAGAATAAGACCTGGGGTATTATTAGGGTCAGAGTCAGGCTTCGGGTTTGGGTTAGGTTAAAGTTTAGAGTTAAGGCTCAAATTAGCATCAGGGTTAGAATTAGGGTTAAGGTAATGGATAGTGTTAGGTTTATGGTTCAGGTTAAGTTTAAGATAGTGATAGTTTTAGGGTTAGGCTTAGGGTTAGCATTAGGGTTATGGTTATCATTAGGGTATTTTATAGGGTTAGACCTGGGGTTAGGGCTAGGGTTATGGTTAAAATGAGGGCTAGAATTAGGGTTAGGGTCAGGTTTAGGGCGAGGGTCACAGTTAGGATTAGGTTTAGCGTATGGTTTAGGGTTTGAGCTAGGATTTTTGCTATGGCTAAGGTTTATTTAGAGTTTGGTCTTCGTTTATGGTCATGGTTAGTGTTACAGTTAGGGCGAGGGTTATCATTAGGGTTAGGGTAATAGGTTTACATGTCAGGTTAAAGATAGGGTTAGGTTTAGGTTAGCCTTAGGTTTAGGTTTAGAATTAGGGTTAGGTTTTGAGCTAACTTAGATTTAGGGTTAGGGTTAGGTTCACTGTTAGTTCTAGGATTAGGTTTTGGTTTAGGGTTATGGTACGTTTATCTTTACACCTAGTGTTATCATTAGGTTAAGTTTAGGGTTAGGGTAATGGGTAGGGTTCAAGCTAGGGTTTGGGCTAGGGTTAAGGTTAGGATTAAGGCTGGGGTTAGGGCTATGATTAGGCCTTGGGTTAGTGTTAGGTTTAGGTTAAGTGTAATAGTTAGGGATTGAGCTATGTTAAGGGCTAAGGTGAGGGTTAGGGTTACAGTCAGGGCTAGGGTAGTGTTAGGGTTAGGTTTAAAGCTAGGGTTACCATTAGTTTTAGGGTTATGGCTAGTGTAATACATAGTTAGAGCTAGGCTTTGGGCTACGGTTACAGTTAGGATTAGGTCTAGAATTAGTGAGGTTTAGGGTTTTGACTAGGGTTATGTTTAGGGTAAGGTTTAGGGTTTGAGCTACAGTTAGAGCTAGAACAAGGGTTACGGTTACATTTAGGGTTAGGGCTAGTTTTAGGGTTAGGATTGTGCTTAGGATTAGTTTTGGGGCTGTAATTATTGCTAGGTTTTATGTGAGGTTTAGGGCTTGTGTTCGGTATATGGGTAATGTTAGAGCTAGAGTTATGGTTATGGCTAGATTTAGAGTTCATCTAGTGTTTGGGTTAGTTTTTGGGTTAGGATAATGTTTAGAGTTAGGATTTTTGTTAGGGTAAGTGTCAGAGTTCAGGTTAGGATTAGCTTTAGTGTTAGGTCCAGAATGAGGACTAGGGTTAGGTCTAGGGTTAGAGTGAGTGTTTGGTTTGGTTAAGGGATATTGTTAGGGCTAAGGCTAGGGTTATGACTATATTTAGGATTAGGTTTAGGTCTATTGCTAGTGTTAGTGTTAGGTTTAGGGTTAGGGTTAATGGTAGGGGTAGTGTTAGGTTTTGGATAAAATTTAGGGTCAGGTTTAAAACCTAGGTTTAGTGTTAGGGTCAGAATAAGGGTCAGGGTTAGGGTTAGGGTTTGGGTTAAATTTAGAGCTAGAATGAGGGCTATGGTTAGTACTACTAATGGAGTTAGGGTTTGGGGTAGGCATAGAATTAGGGTTAGGACTAGGGTAGCAATAGGGTAAGGGTTTGACTAAGTGTAAGAAATAGGGTTAGAGCTAGGATTAGGACTAGGGATAAGGCTAGGGTTAGGGCCATGGTTAGGGTTAGGGTTAAATTTAGGGTTAAGCTTGAATTAGGCCTAGGTTTTGTGTTATGTTTAGGGCTATGGCTAATTTAAGAACTGGCATTAGGGATTAGGGCTAGTTTTAGGGTTAGGTTTAGGGTGAGGTCTAGTGTTAGGATTAGGTTTAGGGATAGGGTTATGTGTAGAGCTAGGGTTAGTGTTAAGGTCAGAGTCAGTGTTAGTATTAGTTCTAGAGTTAGGTTTAGGACTCAAATTAGGTCTAGAGTTAGGATCAGGTGTAGGGTTAGGTTTTGGTTTAGGTTAAGGTTTAGAGTCAGTGCTATGGCTCAGTTTTGCTTGAGGGCTAGGGCTAGGGTTAGGGCTAATTTTCAAATTAGCATTAGGGTTAGAGCTAGTGTTAAGGTGTGGTTTAGGCTTAGGTTTAGGGTTATATTTAGAGTTAGGGGTAGATCTAGGTTTAGGGCTACAGTGAAGGTTAGGGTTAGGGTTAGATCTAGGGTATGAATTAGGTTAATGGATAGATTTAGGATTAGGATTTAGGTTAAGATTGGGGTAATTGGTTGGGTTAGGGTTAGTGATAGCTTTAGGGTTAGGCCTAGGGTTAGCATTTGGGTTAGGGTTATTGTTAGCGTAATGAGTAGCATTAGAGCTAGGGTTAGGATAGAATTAGCGCTAGATTTATGGTTAAGGTTAGGGTTAGTGTTAGGGTTAGGGCTAAGTTTATGTTTAGAGTTAGGTTAATGGATAGGGTTAGATGTCATGTTAGAATTAGGCATAGTTTTAGGTTTAGGATTAGTGTTAGGGTTAGGGCTAAGATTATCATTAGAGTTAGGGTAATGGACAGGGTTAGATATCAATTTAGGTTAGGGGTAGTTTTAGGTTTAGGGTTAGTGTTAGAGTTTTGGCTAGGGTTAGTGTCAGAGTAAGGGTTAGGGTTTTATCTAAGGTTAAGTGTACACTGAGGGTTAGCTTTAGGGTTATGTCTAGTATTAGGTTTAAAATTAGGATTAGAGCTAGACTTATCATTAGGGTTAAGTTTCGGTTTAGGGTAATGGATAATTTTAAAATAGTATCAGGGCTAGTGTTAACATTATGATTAGGGCTAAGATTAGGTTTAGGTTTAGGGATAGGGATAGGGTTATGTTTAGGGTTCAGTTTTGGGTTTTATCTAGAGTTAGGTCTAAGGTGGCGAGGTTTAGGGTTAGCATGAGGGCTAGGCTTAGGATAAGGGATAAGGCTAGATTAGGGTTAGGGTTACACTTTGGGATAGATTTAGGCCTAGGATTATGGCTAGGTTTGTGTTAGGTTTAGAGCTAATTTTAGTGCTATGGTAAAGTCAGGGTTATGTTTACGGTTATGGCTAAGTCAAATGTTAGGTTTAGGTTTCTATTAGGGTCAGTTTTATAGCTAGGGTTAGTGTTAGTGTCAGGGTCTGTGTTTGGATTAGGGTTAGGGTTAGGGCTAGAGCCAGAATTAGGATTGGTTATGTCTAGAGGTAAGGTTAGTGTCTGGCTTAAGTTAAGGGTTATCATTAGAGCTAGGGCTAGTTTTTTGTTTAGGTCTTGGTTAATGATATGGCTAGATTTATGATTAGGTTTAATCTAGGGCCACTATTAGGCTTATGTTTAGATATAGGGTTATGGCTAGGGCTAGTGTTAGGGTTTGGTTTGGGTTCAGGGTCAGAATAAGGGTCAGAGTTAGGGTTAGAATTTGAGTTATGGTTATAACAAGAATGAGGGCTAGGGTTAGGACTAGTAATAGGGTTAGGGTTTGGGTTAGACTAAAGATTAGTTTTAGGACTAGGGTTAGCATTAGTGTTGGGATTGGGCTAGGGTAAAGATAAGATTCGAGCTAGGTTAGAGCTAGGGTTCGGGTTAGGGTTAGGGCTAGTGTTAGGTTAGGGTTAGGGTGAAAGCTAGGGTTAGATATCAGATTTGGGCTAAGTTTTGGTTAGCATTAATTTTAAGATTATGACTAGTGTATGATCTAGGGTTATGATTAGAACTAGTTTTAGAATTAGGGTTAGGACTAGGTCGAGTGTTAGAGTAAGTTTTAGGTTTAGGGTGATGTTTAGAGGTAGGGTTAGTGTTAATGTCAGAGACAGGTTCAGAAGTAGTTTTAGGGTTAAGATTAGGACTCGAATTAGTTCTAGGCTTAGGTTTAGAGGTAAGGTTATGGTTTGGTTTAAGTAAAAGTTTAGGGTTAGTGTTATGGTTCAGTTTTGTTTTAGGTCTAAGTCTATGGTTAGGGCTTGTTTTAGGATTAGTGTTTGGGTTAGGGCTAGTGTTAGGGTTAGGTTTAGGTGTAGAATTAGATTTAGATTTAGTGTTAGGTTTAGATCTAGGGTTAGGACAAGGTTTAAGGTCAGGGCTAGTGTTATTCTAGACTATGGCTAGGAATAATGTTACGGTGAGTGATAGGGTTAGAATTAGGGCTAGGGCTAGGGTGGAATAGTCTTGAAGCTATGGTTAGGATTAGGTTTAGAATTAGTGGGAGGGTTAGTGTTAGGGTTAGTCCTAGGATTAAGGTTAGGGTCTAGAGTTAGTGTTAGGGTTAGGGTTTGGTTTAGGTTTAAGGTAAGCAAAGTGGTTATAACTAGGTTTAGGGCTAGGGAATGTGTTAGAATTAGTGTTAGGGTTATGATTAAGGCTAGGTTTTGGGCTAGGATGAGAGCTAGTGTTCGTGTTAGGGTTAGGGCTAGAATTCAGGCTAGGGCTAATGTCAGGTCTAGGGTTACAGATAGGAATATGTTTTGGGTTATGTTTATGGTTAGGTGTAGTGTAAGGGTGAGATTTAGAGTAAGGGTCAAGTTTTGTGCTATTTGTATTATTAGGGTCAGTGTACAGCTTAAGGTTTGGTTTAGGTTAAGGTTTAGGTTTAGGGCTCGACTTAGCATTAGTGTTAGTGTTAGGGTTAGGGTGATGATTAGGCTTAGGATTAGGGTTCAGGTTAGTTTTAGGGCAATGGATAGGTTTAGGAATTTTGATAGGCTTAGGGTTAAGCCTAGGCCTAATATTAGGGTTAGGATTATGTTTAGGGTAATGGATAGAATTAGAACTAGGGTTAGGGCTAGGCTTATGGTTATGATTAGGGCTAGGGTTAGGGTAGTGGATATAATTAGAGCTACGGTTAGAGCTATGGTAAAGGTTAGGATTAGGGCTAGTGTTAGGTTAGGTTTTGGGATAGGACTTGGGTTATTTTAAGGGTAATGTTTAGGCTTTGAGCTTGGGTTAGGTCTAAAGCAAGGCTTAAAGTTAGGGTTAGGGCTAGGGTTAAATTTAGAGTTATGCTTAGGGCTATGTTCACGCCTAGGATTAGGGCTAGATTTTGTTTTAATTTAGGCCTAGGGTTAGGGCCATGGGTAATGTAAGAGCTAGGGTTATGTTTAGGGCTAGTTTTAGGGTTAGGGTTATGGCTAGGTGTAGTGTTAGTTCTATGTTTTGGCTTAGTGTCAGGTTTAAAGCTAGGTTTGGTGTTAGAATCAGGGTCAGTTTTGGGAATAGGGTTAGGGTTAGGTTTAGAGTCAGAAATTAGTACTAGGTTTAGGTCTAGGAGTAGGGTAAGTATTCGGTTTATGCTAAGAGTTATTTTAGGGCTAGTGCTAGGATTTTTTTAGGTCTAAGGCTAGAGTTAGAGCTATATTTAGGATTAGCTTTGGGTCTAGGTCTAGTGTTAGGCTTAGGTATAGGTATAGGGTTACCAGTAGAGCTAGTGATACGATTTGGTTTAGGTTTATGGTCAGGTTTAGACCTAGGGTTACTGTTAGGGTCAGATGAGGGTCAGGGTTAGGTGTAGAGGTAGAATGAGGGCTAGGGTTAAGACTAGTAATATAGTTAGAGTTTAAGTTAGGGTAAGGATTAGGACTAGAACTAGGGATAACCTTTGTGTTAGGGTTTGGCTTAGTATAAGTAATATGGTTAGAGTTATGGTTAGGGCTAGTGTTAGGGTTAGTGTTAGGGCAAATATTAGGGTTAAACCTAGGGTTAGGGCTCAGATTAGGGGTAGAATTTGTGTTAGGGTTAGGGCTATGGTTAGGACAATGGCTAATGTATGAACTAGGGTTTTGATTAAGGCTAGTATTAGGGTTAGGTTAAGGCTGGATATAGTGTTATTAATGTTATTAATGTTAGGGTGATTTTTAGAGCTAGGATTAGTGTTAGGGTCAGTGTCAGGTTCAGGGTTAGTTTTAGACTTTGTTTTAGGGCTAGTTGTAGGGTTAGCGTTTAATTTAGGTTAGGGGTTACAATTAGGGCTATGGCTTGGTTTTGGTTTATGGCTAGTGCTATAGGTAGGGCCAGTTTTAGGATTAGCATTATGGTTATGGGTAGTATTAGGGTTTGGTTTAGGCTTATGTTACAGTTAAATTTAGAGTTAGGTTTAGATTTAGACTTAGGTTTAGATCTAGGGTTAGGATTAAGGCTAAGGATAGAATTAGTACTAGGGCTAGGGCAAGATTTAGAGTTAGTCTTATGGCTAGGTTTAGGGTTATGATATGATTAAATAAAGGCTAGGATTAGCACTAGGCTTTGGGTTAGGCCTAGCTTTAGGGCAAGGGTTAGAGTTAGGTTCTGTGTTAGGGTTAGGACTAGGGTTAGGGCAATGGTTAATGTAAGAACTAGGATTACCATTAGGATTAGTTTTAGTGTTAGGGTATGGGTTAGGTTTAGTGTTAGGGTTAGGTTTAAGGTTAGGGTGATATTTATAGCTAGGTTTTATGTTAGGATAGGAGTCAGGGTCAGGTGGAGTGTTAGGGTTAGAGTTAGGACTCGAATTAGGGCTAGGGTTACTTTTAGGGTTCAGTTTAAAGTGAGGGCAGTGTTTAGAGCTAGGGTGAGTGTTAGGATATGAGTCAAGGTCAGGGTTGGTTTTAAGGTTAGGGTTACGACTCGAATTAGGGCTAGGGTTAGGTCTAGTTGTAGTGTTAGGTTTTGGTTTAAGTTATGGTTTAGGGTTAGGGCTAACACTCGGTTTTGTTTTAGTCCTAGGGTTAGGATTAGGGCTAGTTTTAGTGTTAGGCTTAGGCTTGGTGTTTGGGTTAGGGTTAAATTTGGATATAGGGTTAGATCTAGGGCTATGGATCGAACTAAGGATAGGGCAAGCGTTATGGCTAGGTTTAGGGTTATGGTAAGGGATAGGGTGAGAACTTGGGATAGGGCTAGGGTAAGAGTTAGTCTTAGGGCTAGGGTTAGGGTTAGGGTTACAGATAGGGCTCAATTAGGGCTAGGATTAGGGCTAGGTTTAGTGTTCAGTTTAAGCCTACGGTTAGGGTTAGGGTTATGGTTAGGATTAGGGTTAGGGTTTAGTGTTAGAGTTTAGGTTTAGAGTTAGTGCAAAGTTGTGGTAAGGATGGCTTTTTTGCCGTGTTTAGAGGTAGGGTGAGGGATATAATTAGGATTAGGACTATGATTAGGGTTAGAGTTATGAGAAAGGCTAGGTTTAGGGCTAGGATGAGGGCTAGGGTACTTTTTTAGGGTTAGGACTAAGATTAGTGCTAGGGCTAATTTCAGATCCAGAATTATTGTTAAAGATAGTTTTAGGGTTAGGATTATGGGTACGACTAGTGTAAGTGTTAGGTTTAGGGTTAGTGTCAGGTTTAGAGATAGGGGTATTATTAGGGTCAAGTTCTGGGTTAGGGTTTGGGATAGGTTAAGGTTTCAATTTAGGGCTCGAAATAGCATTAGGTTTATGGTTATGGTTATGGATATGCTAATGGATAGAGTTAGAAAGCAATTCAGGGCTAGGGTCATGGTTATGATTAGGGCTAGGATTTGGGTTACGTTAGTGCTAGGGTTAGGGTTATGGCTAATGTAAGTACTAGGGTCATGATTATGGCTAATTTTAGTGTTTTAGGGCTAGGTTTAGTGTTAGGTTTATGGTTAGGATTAGGGTGATGTTTAGACCTCGGGTTAGTGTTATGGTCAGAGTAAGGGTCATGGTTAGTTTTAGAGTTTGGCTTAAAACTCGAATTAAAGCAGGGGTTAGGGCTAGGTGTGGGGTTAGGGTTTGGTGTAGGTTAAGGATTAGGGTTAGAGCTTTGGCTCAGTTTAGTTTTAGGGCTCGGGTTAGGGTTAGGGCCAATTTTAGGATTAGTGTTAGGGTTAGGGCTAGTCTTAGAATTATCTTAGGCTTCGGTTTAGGGTTAAATTTAAGAGTTAGGTTTTTATCAAAGTTTAGTGCTAGGGCTAAGGATAGGGTGAGGGTTAGGACTAGGATTTGGCATAGGGTTAGGTTTATGGGAAGGGAGAGGATTAGAATGAATGACAGGGCCATTGTGAGAGTTAGGGTTATTCTTAGGGCTAGGGCTAGGGTTAGGGTTAGGGTTAGGGATAGGGCTAATTATGGCTAGGGTTAGAGTTAGGGCTAGGGTTAGAGCTAGTTTTAGAATTAGCATCAGGGTTTGGGCTAGTTTTAGGCTTAGGCATCGAGTTAGGGTTAGATTTAAAGTTAGTTTTCAATCTAGTGTTAAAGCTAAGGCTAAGGATAAGGCAATTCTGACAACAAGGGTTAGGCTTAGAGTTAGGGTTACGTTTAGGATAAGGGATGTGGTTTTGGCTAGGTTTAGGGCTAGGGCAAGGGTTAGTATTAGGGTCATGACTAGAGTTAGGTTAGGGTTATGATTAAGGGGCTAAGTTTATGGCTAGGATAAGGTTTAGGGTTTGCGTTAGCGTTAGGGATAATATTAGGGCTAGGGCTAATGTCAGTTGTAGGGTTATAGTTAGGGCTAGATTTAGTGTTAGGTTTATGGCTTGGTCGAGTGTAGGGATTAGGTTTAGGGTAAGATTCAGATTTATATCAACGGTTATATTTAGGGTTAGTGTTTGGGTTACTTTAGGGTTTCGGTTTAAGATAATGACAGGGTTAGTTTTAGGGTTTTGGTTTGGTTTACTGTAATGGATAGGTTTAGGGTTAGGTCTAGGGTTAGCTTAAGGTTAGGGTTACTGATAGGGTAATGGATAGGTTTAGACCTAAAGTTAGGGCTAGGGTTATGTATAGGATTAGGGCTAGTTTTGGGTTAGGCTTAGGTTTAAATTTAGGGTTAAAGCTATGTTTAGGACTCAAATTAAGGCTAGGTTTTTGGTTATGTTAGGGCTAGGGTTAAGACTGTGGCTAATGTATGAAGTATGGTTATGATTAGTGCTAGTTATGGGGTTAGGGTTAGGGCTAGGTCTAGTGTTAGGTTGAGGTTTACAGAGATGATGATGTGTAGAGCCAGGGTTAGTGTTAGGGTCAGAGTCAGGGTCAGGGTTAGTTTTCGGGTTAGGGTTAGGACTAGAATTAGGGATATGGTTAGGGCTAGGTGTAGGGTTAGTGTTTGCTTTAGGTTAAGGGTTAGGTTTATGGCTATGACTTGGTTTGTTTTAGGGCTAGACCTAGGGTTATAGCTAGTTTTAGGATTAGCTTTATTGTTAGGGCTAGTGTTAGGTTTAGGTTTAGGCGTAGGGTTCAGGTTAGATTTAGAGTTAAGGTTAGATCTAGGAATAATACAAGGGCTATGATTATTACCTAGGGTTACACCAAGGGTTAGGGCTAGGATTAGGGTTCTAGTAAGGGATAGAGTTAGAATTAGTTTTAGGTTTAGAGTGAGAGTTATAGTTAGTTTTGGGGCTAGAGTTAGGGTTACAGTTAGGGATAGGGCTAAATTAGGGCTAAGATTAGGGCTAGAGTTAGTGTTACAGTTAAACCTAGGGTGTGGGTTAGGGATAAAATTAAGGCTATGTTCAGGGCTAGATAAGGGTTAGGGTTTGTGTTAGGGTTAGGGCTAGGATTAAGGCTAGGCTTAATATCAGGTCTAGGGTTAAGGTTAGGAATAGTATTAGGGTTAGGTTTATGGCTAGGTCAAGTGTAAGGGTTATGTAGGGTAAGAGTCAGGTTTATAGCTAGGGGATTTATTAGGGTCATGGTCAGTTATAGGGTTAGGTTTAGGTTTGAGGTTAAGTTAGGGCTCAAATTAGCATTAGGGTTAGGGTTACCTTAATGATTGGGTTAAGTTTAGGGTTCAGGGTTAGGGGAAAGTGATAGGGTTAGGGTTAAGCCTAGGGTTAGCATTATGGTAAGGGTTATTTTTAGGGTAATGGATACAGTTAGAGTTAAGGTTAGGGCTAGTGTTATGGTCAGGATTAGGTTTGTGTTAGAGTTAAGGTGAGGGTTAGAACTAGGATTAGGTTTAGGGTTAT
This sequence comes from Marmota flaviventris, assembly GCF_047511675.1. Taxonomy (NCBI): domain Eukaryota; kingdom Metazoa; phylum Chordata; class Mammalia; order Rodentia; family Sciuridae; genus Marmota; species Marmota flaviventris. The sequence continues at coordinate 355,399 of NW_027288419.1, read as the reverse complement.
GTTTAGTGTAAGGGTTAGGTTCTGAGGTATGATTATCTCTAGGCTGAGAGTTAAGTTCAGAGTTAGGTCTAGGGATAGGATTATGGTAAATTTTGGGTTAGGGTTGTGTTAGGGTTAGACCTAGGTTTAGTGTTAGGTTCAGAATAAGGGTCAAGTTAGGGTTAGCATTTGGGATAGTGTTAGAGATAAAATGAAGGCTAGAGTTCATTAATAGGGTTAGGGTTAGGGTTTTGGTTAGTCTGAGGAGTATGGATAGATCTAGGGTTACTCTTAGGTTTAGGGTTTCTCTTGGGCTTAGGGATTGATTTAGATCTAGGGTTAGGGCTATGATTAGGGTTAGAGTTAGAGTTAAAGCTAGGTTTAGGGCTAGTTTTGTGTTAGATTTAGGGCTAGGATTAGGACAACTGCTAATTTAAGAACTAGGGTTACCATTAGAGTTAGTTTTAGCGTTAGGGTTAGGGGTAGTTTGAATGCTATGGTTAGGTTTAAGATTAGGTTTATATTTATAGCTATGGTTCTTGTTAGGATAGGAGTCAGGGTCAGGGTTAGTTTTAGGATTAGTGTTAAGTGTCAAATTATGGCTATTGTTAGTGTTAGTGTTAGGTTTGAGTTTAGAGCAGTGTTTAGAACTAGGGTGAGTGGGTCAGGATTAGCTTTAAGGTGAGGCTTAGGACTCGAATTAGGGCTAGGTTTAAATCTAGGTGAAGTGTTAGTGTTTGGTTTAAGTTAAGGTTTAGGTTTAGGGCTATTGCTCGGTTTTGGTTTACTGCTAGGATTAGGGTTAGGGCTAGTTTTATGATTATTATTAGGGTTAGGGCTAGTGTTAGTGTTAGGCTTGGCTTAAGTTTAATGTTAGATTTAGAGTTAGGGTTAGGGCTGGGACTAACTTGAGGGCAAGTGTTAGGGCTAGTGTTTACGGTAGGAGATAGGGATAGAACTAGGGATAGGGCTAGGGCTATGGCAAGATTTAGAGTTAGTCTTAGGGCTAGGGTTAGGATAGGGTTATAGATAGAGCTAAATTAGGGCTAGGATTAGGGCTAGGTTCTGTGTATAATCCTAGGGTTAGGGTTAGGGTTAGGTTTAAATTTAGGGTAAGGGATGACATTATAGGTAGATTTAGAGGAAGGGTGAGGGTTAGAATTAGGGTTAGGTGTAGTGCTAGGGTTAGGGTTATGATTAAACATAGTTTTAGGACTACGCTGAGGGCTAGGGGTGTTTTTAGAATTAGGGCTAGGATTAGGGCTAGGGCTAATTTTAGGTCCAGAATTATGATTAAAGATAGTTTTAGGATTAGGTTTATGGCTACGTCTAGGCTAAGGGATAGGTGTTGGGTTACTGTCAAGTTTCGAGCTAGGGGTATTATTAGGGTCAAGTTCTGGGTTAGGGTTTGGGATAGGTTAAGGTTTCTTTTCTTTTTGTTTGTTTGTTTGTTTTTTTAATTTTTTATTGTTGGCTGTTCAAAACATTACATAGTTCTTGATATATCATATTTCACAATTTGATTCAAGTGGGTTATGAGCTCCCATTTTTACCCATATACAGATTGCAGAATCACATCAGTTGCACATCCATTGATTTACATATTGCCATACTAGTGTCTGTTGTATTCTGCTGCCTTTCCTATCCTCTACTATCCCCCCTAGGTTTCAAGTTTGGGCTTGAGTGAATTTTAGGATTAGGATTAGGGCAATGATAGGGTTAGATTTAGGATTCATGTTAGTTTTAGGGTAATGAAATGGTTAGAATTCGGGATAGGGTTAGGTTTTTGCCTAGGGTTACCATTATGGTTAGGGTTATGGTTATATTAATGGATAGAGTTAGAGATCAGTTTAAGGCTAAAGTTATGGTTACAATTAGGACTAGCGTTTGTGTTAGGTTAGGTTTAAAGTTAGGGTTAGGGCTAGGTTTTGGGTTATGTTAGGGCGAGGGTTAGGGTTACAGCTAATGTAAGTACTAGGTTTACAATTAGGGCTAGTTTTAGGGTTTTAGTGCTAAGTTTAGTGTTAGGGTTAATTTAGGGTTAGGGTGATGTTTAGAGCTAGAAGTGTAGGGTCAGTGTCAGGTTCAGGGTTCGTTTTAGGTTTTGGCTTCCAACTCGAATTAGAGCTAGGGTTAGGTCTAGTTGTAAGGTTAGGGTTTGGTTTAGGTTAATGGTTAGGGTTAGAGCTCTGACTTGGTTTTGTTTTAGGGCTAGGTCTAGGGTTAGGGCTCATTTTAGGATTAGTGTTATGGTTTGGGCTAGTGTTAGTGTTAGGCTTAGGCTTCGGTTTAGGGCTAGATTTAGAGTTATGTTTTGCCTAAGGTTAGTGCTAAGGATAAGGATAGGGCAAGGGTTAGCACTAGGGTAAGGGCTAGGATTAGGGTTATGGTAAAGAACAAAAATACAATGAATGATAGGGCTAGTGTAAGAGTTAGAGTTAGTCTTAGGGCTAGGGTTAGGTTTAGGTTTAGGCATAGGGCTAAATTACGGCTAGGGTGATGTTAGGGCTAGGGTTAGGGCTAGTTTTAGGAATAGGCTTAGACATCGAGTTAGGGTTAGATTTAGAGTTAGGTTTTGATCTAGGGTTAGTACTAGGGCTAAGAATAAGGCAAGGGTTACATTAGGATTAGTGTTAGAGTTCGGGTTCAGTTTAGGGTAAGGATGTGGTTATAGCTAGGTTTAAGGCAAGGGCGAAGGCTAGTATTAGGGTTAGAACTAGGGTTAGGGTTAGGGTTATGATGAAGGCTATTTTTAGGGCTATGATGAGGACTAGGATTTGTTTTAGGGTTAGGGATAGTATTAGGTCTATGGCTAATGTCAGATCTAGGGTTACAGTTAGGGATATATTTAGTGTTAGATTTATGGCTTGGTCCAGTGTAAGGGTTAGGTTTTTGGTTAGGGTCAGGTTTAGATCTAGGGTTATTTTTAGAATCAGGGTCAGGATTAGGGTTTGGGTTAAGAGTGCAGGGCTCAAATTAGTGTTAGATTTAGGATTAGGGCAATGACAGGATTAGGTTTAGGGTTTAGTTTGGTTTAGGGTAATGTATAGTGTTAGGGTTAGGCCTAGGTTTATTAGAAGGATTAGGGTTATCATTACGGTAATGGATAGGTTAGCCCTAAGTTTAGGTCTAGGGTTATGATAGGATTAGGGCTAGTGTTTGGGTTAGTGTTAGATTTAAGTATAGGGTTAAAGCTAGGTTTAGGACTCGGATTAAGGCTAGGTTTTGGGTTAGTTTAGGGCTAGGGTTAAGGCTACCACTAATGTATGATGTAGGTTTATGATTACAGCTATTTATAGGGTTAGAGTTAGGGTCTAGGTCTAATGTTAAGGTTAGGTTTACAATGATGATGATGTTTAGAGCCAGGGTTAGTGTTAGGGTCAGAGTCAGGGTCAGGGTTATTTTGGGGTTAGGATTAGACTATAATTAGGGATAGAGTTAGGGCAAGGTGTAGGGTTAGGTTTGGTTTAGGTTAAGGATTAAGGTTAGGGATATGACTCTGTTTTGTTTTAGGGCTAGTGTTAGGGTTAGGGCTAGTTTTAAATTTAGTCTTAGGGTTAGGGCTAGTGTAAGTGTGAGATTTGGGCTTAGGTTAAGGATTAGGGATAAGAGTAGAGTTATGGTTAGATTTAGTCTTAGGGTTATGGTTAAATTTTGAGTTAGGTTTTGATCTAGGTTTTGAGATAGAGCTAAATATAGGGCTAGTGTAGTCCTACATTTAGGGCTAGGTGTATGATGATGCTAAGGAATTGGGTTAGAACTAGGTATAGGGCTAGAGTGAGAGTTAGAGTTAGTCTTAGGACTAGGATTAGGGTTAAGCATAGGGCTTAATTAGAGCTTGGATTAGGTCTAGGGTTAGTGTTAGGGTTAGGGTTAGGTTTAGGTTTAGGGTAAGGTATGGGAATATAGCTACTTTTAGGAATAGGTGAGAATTAGAATTAAGGTTAATGTTACCATTAGGGTTAGGGTTATGATTAAGGTGAGGCTCAAGGCTAGGATGTGGGCTAAATTTTGTATTAGGGTTAGGGCTAGGATTAGAGCTAGGTCTAATGCCAAGTCTAGAGTACATTTATGGATAGTTTCAGCGTTAGGTTTATGGCTAGGTCTATTGTAAAGGTTAGGTTTCTTGTTAGGGTCAGATTTAGAGCTATGGGTATTATTAGAATCAGAGTCAAGTTTAGGGTTTGGGTTACATTAAGGTTTAGGTTTAGGGCTCAAATTAGTCTTATGTTTAGGGATTGGGTAATGACACAGTTAGGTTTAGGGTTCAGATTAGGTATAGGTTAATGGAGAGGGTAAAGTCTAGTGCTAAGATTAGGGTTCGGCCTAGGGTTAGCATAAGGTTTATAGTTATCTTAGGGTAATGAACAGGGTTAAGCTAGGGTTAGGGTTAGGTTTATGGTTAGGATTTGGTCTAGGGTTAGGCTTAGGGTTATGGTTAGGGCTAGGGTTATTGTTAGGGTTATCTTTAGGGTTAAAGCTAAGGTAAGGCTTGGATCAGGGCTAGGTTTTGTGATAGGTTAGGGCAATGGCTAATGTAAAAACTAGAGTAATGATTAAGACTAGTTTTATGGTTAATGCTAGGGCTAGGTGTAGTTTTAGGGTTAGATTTAGTGTTAAATTAAGTTTAGAGCTAGGGTTAGGGTTACAGTTAGGGTTAGGGTTACAGTTAGGGTTAGGGTTAGTGATAGGTTAGAGTTAGGGTTAGGGTTATGTTGAGGTTTAGTTTTAAGGTTAGTGTTAGGGTTAGTTTTAGGTTTAGATTTAGTTTTAGGGTTAGGGTTAGTGTTAGGGTGCCACAGTCTGGCTGGGCACAAAATCACGAGCCACCACACAGCTTGTAGATTCAAACAACAACTCTTTATTCCCGAACTCACACCAGTCATCTACAATCACGTTCTGGGGAAATCCATGTTCTCTGCCCAAATCCACCCCCACTGGGCTTCTGTCTCCCAAAAAATACTGTCTGAATCCCGTGAGAACTCAAGGGGAACTCAGGCAGCAGGATACGCCCTATTCCCAGCAGGAATAACCTTAAATCTGGATTGTCCTAAACTGGGAACGCCCTAAACCCGGATTATCCTAAACCAGGAACACCCTATACCCGGATCCGCCCTGGTCCTTGAGCAAGGTCACCTACATGCAATGTCACTGCAAAATGTCCTATTTCCACGAGTCCTTCCACTAAGCAACATGGGGTATGCTGGCAAGGAAATTGTCATACCTACTTGGCTAATGTCTCCCAGCATTAGGGTTAGGGTTATTTTTAGGGTTAGTGTGAGAGTTCAAGTTATGGTTATGGTTAGGGTTATTGTTACGGTTAGGGTTAGATTTAGAGTTAGTGTTATGGTTAGTATTAGTGTTTTGGTTAAGTTTAGTGTTAGGGTTAGTGTTAGGGCTAGGGTTAGGTTTAGTGTTAGGTTAGGGTAAGCGTTAGGTTGAGTGTTAGTGTAAGGGTTAGGGTTACGGTTAGTGTTAGGGTTAGTATTAGCATTTTTTTAGGTTTAGGGCTAGGTTAGTGTTAGGGTTAGGGTTAGTATAAAGTTAGGGTTACTGTTGCAGTTAGGGTTAGTGTTAGGGTTAAGGTGAGAGGTCCTATTAGGTTTAGGATCAGGGTTAGTGTTAGGGTTACAGTTAGTGTTAGGGTTACAGTTAGTGTTACGGTTAGTGTTACAGTTAGTATTAGTGTTTTCGTTAATTTTAATGTTAGGGTTAGTGTTATTTTTAGGGTTAGGGTTAGTGTTAGGTTAGGGAAAGGGCTAGGGTTACGGTTAGTGTTAGAGTTAGTGTTAGGTTTAGGGTTAGGGTGAGTGTTAGGGTTGTGTTAGAGTTTGTGTTAGGGTTAAGGTTAGGGTTAAGATTAGGGTTATGGTTACAGTTAGGATTCAGGTTAAGGTTAAGGTTAAGGTTACATATAGGCTAGGTTTAGGGTTAGGGTTAGGGTTAGGCTTAGGCTTAGTGTTAGGCTTGGGGATAGGGTTACCATTAGTGTTTGATTTAGGTTTATAATTAGGTTTAGCGTTAGTGTTAGGGTTAGGTTAGATTTTGGGTTAGGGTTTGGGTTCGAGTTAGGGATAGATTTAGGGTTAGTGTTAGGTTTAAAGTTAGTGTTAGAGCTAAAGTTAGAGTTAGGCTGTGGGTAAGGGTTAGGGTTACTGTAAAGATTAGGTTTACGGATAGATTTAGGTTTAGTGTTAGGTTTAGGTTATGGTTAGGGTTCGTATAAGGGTTATTTTTAGTGTTTGTATTAGGGATAAGGATGGGGTTAGATTTCAGTTTAAGGTTAGGGTTAGATTTAGAGTTAGGGGTATGGTTAGAGTTAGCATTAGTGTTAGGTTTAGTGTTAGTGTTAGAGTTAGGGTTTGTGTTAGGTTTAGGGTTTGTGTTAGGGTTAGGTTTAGGGTTAAGGCTAGAGTTATGATTAAGGTTGTGTTTAGAGATAGAGTTAGTGTTAGGCTTAGGGTTAATATTAGTGTTACAGTTAGGGTTAAGGTTAGGGTTAGGGATAAGTTTAGGATTAGTGTTAAGGTTAGGGTTAGGTTTAGTGTTAGGGTTAGTTTTAGAGTTAGGGTTAGAGTTAGGTAAGGGTTAGTATTAGGGATAGGTTTAGGATTAGTGTTAAGTTTAGGGTTAGGGTTAGGGTTAGTTTTAGAGTTAGGGTTAGAGTTAGGTAAGGGTTAGGTTTAGGTTACTGTTAGGGTTAGGGTTAGTGGTAGAGTTAAAGTTAGAGTTAGGTTTAGGGTTAGTGTTAGGGTCAGGGTTACAGTTAAGGTTAGAGTTAGGGTTGGAGATTGCTTTAGTGTTAATATTAGGGTTAGGGTTATGATTAGTGCTAGGGTTAGTGTTAGGGTTTGTATTAGGGTTAGGTTTATGGTTACAGTTAGGATTCGGGTAAGGTTTTGGTTTGTGGTTAGGATTAGGGTTAGTTTTAGGGTTAGGGTTAGGTTAGGGTTAGTGTTAGGGTTAAGGTTATGTTTAGGGTTAGGGTTAGTGTTAGTGTTTTGGTTAGGGTTATATATAGGGTTACGTTTATGGTTAGAGTTAGGGTTAGGGTTAGTGTTACAGTTAGGGTTAGGGTTCGTGTTAGGTTTAGGGTTACAGTTAGTGTTAGGGTTAGGGTTAGTGTTAGTGTTAGGTTTAGACTTATGGATAGGGTTAGATATAGTGTTAGGTTTGGGATAGGTTTAGGGTTAGTGTTACAGTTAGGGTTAGGGTTAGTTTTAGTGTTAGGATTAGTGATAGAGTTAGGATTAGGGTTATTTTAGGGTTAAATATAGTGTTAGGCTAAGGGTTAGGGTTAGAATTAGGTTTAGGGTTAGGGTTAGGTTTAGTTTTTTGTGTTAGGGTTAGTGTTAGGGTGAGGGTTAGGTTTAAAGTTAGTTATAGGGTTAGGGTTCATGTAAGATTTTGGGTTCATTTTAGGGTTTGGGTTAGGGTGGGTGTTAGGGTTAGGGCTATGTTTAGGGTTTGGGTTAGTGATAGATTTGGGGTTAGGGTTAAGTTTAGTGTTAGTGTTATGGTTAGAGTTAGGTTTAGGGTTAGTGTTAGGGTGAGAATTAGGGTTAGGTTTAGGGTTAGGGTTAGTGTTAGGGTTAGGGTTTGTGTTCTGGTTAGAGTTAGGGTTACTGTTAGGGTTAGGGTTAAGGTTAGTGTTAGTGTTAGGTTTACTGTTATGATTGGTTTAGCGTTAGTGTTAGGGATAGGGGTAGGGTTAGGGTATTGTTTTGGTTAGGTTTAGGGTTAATGTTAAGGTTAGTGTTAGGTTTTTGATTATGGTTAGGATTAGTGTAGGGTAAGGGTTAGGGTTAGGGTTTAGGTTAGGTTTGGGTTAGTTTTGTGGTTTGAGTTATGATTTGTTCAAAGGTTAGGCCGAGGGTTAGGGTTTGTGTTAGGTTTACGGTTAGGTTGTTAGTTTGTGTTTTGGTTACTGTTAGAGTAAGTGTTAGGGATAGTTTTAGTGTTAGGGTTAGGTGTAAGTTTATGTTTACGGTTAGGGTTAGGGTTAGGATTAATGTTTCTCTTAGGGTTAGAGTTAGGTTTAGGGTTTGGGTTAGGGTTAGGGTTAGAGATAGTTTTAGGTTTAGGGTTAGTTTGAGGTATAGGGTTAGGGTTAGGGTTAGGGTTAGGATTAGTGTTAGGGTTACGGTTAGGATTAAAGTTAAGTTTAGGGTAATGGTTAGGGTTAGTGTTAGGTTTAGGGTTAGTATTAGTGTTAGTGTTAGTGTTTTGGTTATAGTTAGGTATATGGTTAGAATTAATTTTTGGGTTAGGGTTAGTGTTAGTGAAAGTTTTAGGATTAGTTATAGTTTTGGGGTTAGTGTTAGGCTTAGGGTTAGGGTTAGGTTTATTGTTAAAGTTAGGGTTAGGGTTGTGTAGTGTTAGGTTTAGAGTTAGTGTTAGAATAAGGGTTAGGGTTAGCATTAGGGTTAGTGTTAGGGTTTGGGTTAGGTTTAGAGTAAGGTTTAGTGTTAGGGTTAAAGTTGGTGTTAGGGTTTGGTTTAGGGTTAGTTTTTTAGTTATGTTTAGGGTTAGTGTCAGAATTATGGTTAGAGTTAGGATTAAGAATAGTGTTAGGGTTAGTGTTAGTGTTAGGGTTAGGGTTGGTGTTAGGGTTAGCATTAGGGTTAGGATTTGTTTTAGGGTTAGTTTTAGGGTTATGGTTGGATTATGGTTAGAGTTAGGGTTAGGGTTAGGGTTATGTTTAAGGGTAGGGTTAGGGTTTCGGTTAGGGTTAGTGTTAGGGTTAGGGTTAGGGTTAATGTTAAAGGTAAGTTTAGTGTTAGGTTTAGGGTTAGGGTTAGTGATAGGGTAAGGATTATGGTTAGGGTTACTCTTAGGGTTAAGCTTTGAGTTAGTATTAAAGTTAGGGTTCAGATTAGGTATGGATTATGGTGAGGGTTAGGTTAGTGTTAGGTTTATGATTTCAGTTAGGGTTTGTGTTAGGGTTAGAGTAAGGATTAGAGATAGGGTTAAGGTTAGATTTAGGGTTATAGTTAGTGTTAAGGTTAAAGTTTTTGTTAGGTTTAAGGTTCGTGTTAGTGTAAGTGTTAGGGTTAGGGTTAGTGTTAAGGTTATGGTTAGGGTTAAGTTAGGGTTAGGGTTAGGGTTATGGTAGGGGTTATTTTTAGAGGTGGGGTTAGCCTTAGGTTTAGGGTTCCTGTTAAGGAGAGGTTCAGGTTTAGATTTAGGTTAGCGTGAGCATTTGGCTTAGGGTTCCTGTTAGGTTTAGGGTTCGGTTTAGTGTTAGGTTTGGGTTTAGGGTTAGTGTTAGGACTATAGTTAGGGTTAGCATTAGTGTTTGGTTTAGTGTTATAATTAGTTTTAGGGTTAGAGTTAGGGTTAAAATTAGGGTTAGTGTCAGGTTTAGAGTTAGGTTTAGTTTAAATGTAAGTGTTAGGGTTAGGGATAGGGTTAGGATTTGGGTTAGGATTAGGTTTGATGTTATTGTTAGGTTTAGGGTTAGTGTTAGGATTAGGTAAGGGTTAGTTTATGGTTACGATTAGGGTTGGGTTTAGGGTTAGGGTTATGGTTAGTGTTAGGTTTCGGGTTATAGTTAGAGTTAGGGTAAGTGTTAGGTTTATGGTTAGGTTTCATGTTAGGATTCCGGTTAGTGTTAGGTTTTGGGTCAGGATTATTGTTAGGGTTAGGTTTATGGTTAGGTTTAGGGTTAGGGTTAGGGTTAGGGTTACTGTTAGGGTGTAGTGTAAGAGTTCGTTTTGGAGTTAGGGTTAGGGTTAGTGTAAGGTTTAGGGTTATGATTAGGGTTAGAATTAGTATTAGGATTTGAGTTAGTGTTTGAGTTAGGTTTAGGGTTAGGATTTTGGTTAGAGTTAGTGATAGGATTGGGATTAGTGTTAGTGTTAGGTAGTGTTAGGGTTAGGGTAAGTTTAAGGTTAGGGTTAGTTTTGGTTTTACAGTTAGGGTTAGGGTTAGTGTTAGGGTTAGTGTTAGTGTTAGGGTTATGGTTAAGGTAAGGTTAGGGTTAGGGTTGGGTTTATTATTAGAGTTCGTGTTACTGTTAGTGTTTGGGTTAAATGAGTGTTAGGGTTAGGGTTAGGGTTAGGATTCAGGTTAGGGTTAAGGTAAGGTTAGGGTTAGGGTTGGGTTTATTTTTAAAGTTCGTGTTACTGTTAGAATTTGGGTTAGAGTGAGGGTTAGGGTTAGGGTTAGGATTAAGGTTAGTTTTAGGTTTAGGGTTAGTGTTAGGGTTAGTATTATGATTAGGATTTGTGTTAGTGTTTGGTTTAGGGCTAGGTTTAAGTTAGGGTTAGGGTTAGTGTTAGGGTTATGATTAGGTTTGGGGTTAGGGTTCGTTTTAACGATAGGATTAGGTTTAGGTTTATTTAGGGTTAGAGTTAGGTATATGGCTTGTGTTAGGTTTAAGGTTAGGCTTAGTGTAATTTTTAGGGTTAGAGTTAGGGTTAGCATTAGGGTTAGTGTTAGTGTTAGGATTAGGGTTAGGGTTAGTGTTAGTGTTTGATTAGGGTTAAGGTAAGGATTAAGGTTAGGTTTATGGTTATGATTACATTTAGGGTTGGGGTAGGGTTAGGTTTAGGTTGAGTGTTAAGAAGTTCGGGTTAAGTTTAGTGTTAGGTTTAGGGTTAGTGTTATGGTTAATGTTATGGATATGATTAGGATTAAGGTTAGGTTTAGGTTTAGGTTAGGGTTAAGTTAGGTTTAGGGTTAGGTTTTGCGTTAATGTTAGGGTTACGGTTAGGGATGGTGTTACGGTTCATGTTAGGTTTAGGGTTAGGGTTAGGTTTACTTAGGGTTAGGGTTAGTGTTCATGGTTGGGTTAGAGTTAAGGTTAGTGTTAGGTTTAGGTTTTGGGTTAGGGTTATTGTTATGGTTTGTTTTAGTGTCAGGGTTAGGGTTAGGTTTATTGTTAGGGCTAAGGTTACTTTTAGGGTTAGTGATAGAATTAATGTTAGGTTTAAGGTTATCGTTAGTGTTAGAGTTAGGAGTAGGGTTCATGTTAGGTTTAGGGTTAGTGTTAGTGTTAGGGTTAGGGTTAGGTTTAGGGTTAGGTTTACTGTTAATGTTAAGGTTAGGGTTAGGTTTAGGGGTATGAATATTGTTAGAGTTAGAAATAGGTTTAGAATTTGTTTTAGGGTTAGGGTTAAGGTTAGGGTAAGTGTTACATTTAGGGTTAAGGTTAGGGTTAGTGTTATGGTTAGGTTTAGGTTTAAGTTTAGTTTTAATGTAAGGGTTAGGGTTAGAGTTAGGGTTAGGGTTAGGATTAGTGTTAGGGTTAGGGTTATTGTTTAGGTATTGTGTTAGGGTTAGGTTTAGTGTTAGCATTATGGTTAGTATTAGGGTTAGAGTTAGTGTTAGGTTTAGAGTTATTGTTAGGGTTAAGGTTAGTGTTAGGGTAAAGGTTAGGTTTAGGGTTAGTGTTAGTTGTAGGTTTAGTGTTAGGGTTAGTGTTGTTAAGTTTAGGGTTAGGATTAAGCTTAGGGTTAGAAGTAGTGTTAGGGTTAGTGTTAGTGTTAGGGTTAGGGTTAGGTTTATGTATGGTTCAGGTTTAGAGTTAAGGTTATTTTTAGGGTTAGTGATAGGGTTAAGGTTATGTTTACATTTAGATTTATGGTTAGTGTGAGTGTTACGGTTAGTGTTAGTGTTAGGGTTATTGTTAGAGTTAGTGTTAGGTTTAGGTTTAGTGTCAGGGTTAGGCTTAGGTTTAGGGTTAGTGTTAGTGCTAGGGTTAGTGTTAGGGCTCATGTTAGTTTTAGTGTTAGGATTTGTTTTAGGGTTATGTTGAGGGTTATGGTTAGAGTGACGGGTAGGGTTAGTGTTAGGAATAGTGTTTGGGTAAGGGTTAGTGTTAGTTTTCAGCATAGTGTTAGGGATAAACTTAGGTTTAGGGTAAGGTTGAGTTTTAAGGTTAGTGATAGGGTTAAGATTATGGTAAAGATTACATTTAGGATTAGGTTTAGGGTTAGGGTTACTGTTAGGGAATTGTTAGGGTTAAGGTTAGGGTTAGTGTTAGGGTTAGGTATAATGTTAGGGTTAGGTTTAGTGTTAGAATTTGGGTTAGGGTTAGGTTTAGGTTAGAGTTAGGGTTAGCGTTAGGGTTCATTTTAAGGTTAAGGTTAGGATTATTGTTAGGTTTACGTTAAAGTTAGGGTTAGGGTTAGGGTTAATGTTAGCGTTAGGGTTACGGATACTGTTAAGTTTAGTGTTAGGGTAAGATTTATGGTTTTTGTAAGGGTTAGGGTTAGCTTTAGTGTTAGGTTTAGCGTTAGGGTTAGGGTTAGTGTTAGGTTTAGTGTTAGGTTTAGGGTTAGTTTAAGATTTAGTGTTAGGGATAGGGTTAGGGTTTGTGTTAGCATTAATGTTAGGGTTAGTGTCAGGGTTAGAGTTAGGTTTAAGGTTATGTTTGGTGGTAGTGTTTGGGTTAGGGTTAGGGATGTTATTAGAGTTAGGTATAGGTTTAGAGTTAGTTTTAGGGTTAGGGATAGGGTTAGGGTTAGGGTTAATTTTACAAATAGGGTTAATGTTATGGTTATGGTTCTTGTTGTGTTTAGGGTTAGGGTTATATTTAGAGTTAATTTTAGGATTAGAGTTTGGGTTATTGTTTGGGTTAGGGTTAGGGTCAGTTTTAGAGTTAGGGTTAGGTTTAAGGTTAGTGTTAGGATTAGTGTTAGGGTGAAGGGTATGCTTTGTGTTAGGGTAAGGTTTAGGGTTATGGTAAGTGTTATGGTTATGGTTATGGTTAGTATTAGGGTTAGAGTGAGGCTTAACGTTAGGGTTAGGCTTAGTTTTAGGGTTAGGGTTAGGGTTAAGTTTAGGTTTAAGGTTAGAGTTTGGGTTAGGGTTAGTGATAGGGTTGGGGTTGGGGTAAGGGTTAGTATTAGGATTAGGATTAGGTTTAACATTAGGGTTAGTGTTACTGTTGGGGTTAGGGTTGGGGTTTGGTTTTTGGTTAGGGTTACATTTACGTTAGGCTTAGGGTTATGATTAGGTTTAGGTTTATTGTTAGGGTTATGATTAGGTTTAGAGTTAGTCTTAGAGTTACATTTAGGGTTAGGGTTTGTGTTAGTGTTAGGTTTAGGGTTAGGTTTAGTTTTAGGTTTAGGGTTAGGTTTAGGGTTAGGATTAGGTTTAGGGTTAGGATTAGGGTTCGTGTTAGGGTAGCTTAGGGTTAGTGTTAGGGTTAGTGTTAAATTTAGGGGTAGGCATAGTGTTACTGTTTGGTTTATGTTTAGGGTTAGGATTAGGAATAGTGTTAGGGTTAGGGATAGGTTTAGGGTTAGTGTTTGGATTAGAGTTAAAGTTAGGGTTTTTGGTAAGTTTAGGGTTAGGGTTAGGGTTAGTGTTATGGTTAGTATTAGGGTTAGAATAAGTGTTAGGTTTAGGGTTAGTGTTAGGGTTAATTTTAGGGTTAGGTTTAGCGTTACCGTTAGGGTTAGGATTAGGATTAATGTTTGGGTTAGGTCTGGTGTTAGATTTAGTGTTAGAATTAGGGTTAGGTTAGGGATAAGGTGAGGTTTAGGGTTAGTATTAGCATTTGGGTTAGGGTTAGGTTTTGGGTTAGAGTTAGGGTTAGGGTTAGTGTTAGGTTTAAGGTTAGTGTTAGGGGGAGATCCAACATGGCGGCGGGCGTGGAGAGATCAAGTCTCTGACCTCTTCATCTGCATGGCCATAGGGAGTTGTAAACCGTCTAAATGCTGTTTGTTCAGGATCACTAGGCAATGCTGAGCTGATTTGGTTCTGGGGCGAACAGTCTGGGCCTCTCCGAACACACCGAGCCCCAATCAGCTGAATTCACACTCCCATTCGCCTGCTTCTGGCAGACAAAATGCTGTGACTCAGCACTTAACAATCCCGCTGAAACAACTGGCCAGCCCTTCTGCCCCTACGGAGGTAAATGCCAACCGAGCCTTCATAGGCAGTGGCCACAGGATTGAAACGGGGCTTGGGAGAGCCAGTCAGGACCCACCCGTTGCATTGGTCACCCAGCAAAGGGAAACGAACTGTAGCCATTTGCATGGCATACCACCATGTCAGAGAACTGACGTCACCAGAATGCGGCGGAGGAAATAACTTCATTGAAACCAGTGGCAACAGTGACTTCTTCCCTTCCCTTCTTATACCTTTCCTCCCAAGCATCAAATAAATTTATAGGAGTAAACAGTAACTCAGCAGTCAAACAGAACAAGAAGTAACATGAGCAGCATGAAAAAGCAAGGAAGAAAAGGAGTACAAACAATGCAGGACAACCTAAATATTCAGGAGGACCTAGAGTCATCAGAAAAATGGTCATATAAAGAACTCAAGGGATACCTTAGACAGATGGAATGGAACCTTAAAGAGGATAAGAGACAGCAAATTCAAACAGTGAAAGAACACTTTGAAATTGAATTACATAAACAGATAAAAGAAGAAGTTAAGCATCTTTACCAGGAGATAGAGATTATAAAAAAATATCAAACAATAATTCTAGAAATGAAGGAAACTATAAACCAAATTAAAAACTCAATTGAGAGTATCACTAACAGAGTGGAGCAAGTAGAAGCCAGAACGTCAGATAATGAAGACAAAATATATCATCTTGAAAAGAGTCTAGCCAACTCAGAAAGGCTGGTAAAAAATCATGAGAAAAACATCCAAGAGATATGGGATAACACAAAAAATAACAAACTTAATAGTCATCGGGATAGAGGAAGGTATAGAGATTCAAACCAAGGGAATGAGTAACCTGCTGAATGAAATAATTACAGAAAACTTTCCAGAAATAAAAAAGGAAATGGATATACAAATTCTAGATGCATACAGGACACCGAGCATAAAAAATCACAGTAGACCAACACCAAGACACATTGTTATGAAGATATCCAATATACAGAACAAAGAGAAAATATTAAAACCTACAAGAGAAAGGAGGCAGATTACATTCAGGGGTAAACCAATAAGGTTAACAATGGATTTTTCATCACAGATGCTGAAAGAGAGAAGATCCTGGAACAACGTACTTCAAACACTGAAAGACAATGGATGCCAACCAAGAATTCTGTATCCAGCAAAATTAAGCTTTGGGTACGACAATGAAATAAAAATCTTTCATGCATCCAGAAAACCAGCATTGCAAAGCATCTTGAGCAAAACACTACATGAGGAAGAAATGAAAAACAATAACCAAAACCATCAGTGGGAAGTGCCTCAGTAAAGACAGAGGGTGGGGGGAAAGCTAATCATGGAGAAACAAACTAAATTAAAAAAAAGATAAATAATAAAACATGGCTGGAAGTACAAACCATATATCAATAGTAACTCTAAACATTAATGGCTTAAACTTTCCAATAAAGTGACATAGGCTGGTAACATGGATTAAGAAAACAAATCCAACAATATGCTGCCTCCAGGAGACACATCTGATTGGAAAAGACATACACTGGCTGAAGGTGAAAGGTTGGGAAAAAATATACCACGCACACGATCCTTGTAAGCAAGCAGGGGTGGCCATCCTCATATCGAATAAAATCAACTTCAAGACTAAGTTAATCAAAAGGGATAAGGAAGGAGATTATATACTGTTAAAAGGAACCATTCACCAACAAGACATAACAATTATCAACATTTATGCACCAAATAATGGTGCTGTGACATTCATAAAACAAATTCTCCTCAAGTTCAAGAATCAAATAGACCACAACACAATAATTATGGGTGACTTCAACACACCTCTCTCACCATTGAACAGATCCTCCAAACAAAAGTTGAATAAAGAAACTATAGAACTCAATATCACAATCAATAACCTAGACTTAACTGACATATATAGAATATATCAACCATCATCAAGTGGATATACTTTTTTATCAGCAGCACATGGATCCTTCTCAAAAATAGACCATATATTATGCCATAGGGCACCCTCAGTAAATATAAAAGGGTGGAGATAATACCATGCATTTTATCTGATCATAATGGAATGAAACTGGAAATCAATGATAAAAGAAGGAAGGAAAAATCCTACATCACATGGAAAATGAACAATATGTTACTGAATGATCAATGGGTTACATAAGACATAAAGGAGGAAATCAAAAAATTCTTAGAGATAAACGAAAATACAGACACAACATATCAGAATCTATGGGACACAATGAAAGCAGTTTTAAGAGGAAATTCATCGCTTGGAGGTCATTCCTCAAAAAAAAGAAAAAAACCAACAAATAAATGAGCTCACACTTCATCTCAAAGACCTAGAAAAGGAAGAGCAAAACAACAGCAAATGTAGCAGAAGGCAAGAAATAATTAAAATCAGAGTGGAAATCAACAAAATTGAAACAAAAGAAACTATTGAAAAAATTAACAAAACTAAAAGTTGGTTCTTCGAAAAAATAAATAAGATCGACAGACCCTTAGCCATGCTAATGAAGAGAAGAAGAGAGAGAACTCAAATTCCTAACATATGGGATGAAAAAGGCAATATCACAACAGATGCTACAGAAATACAGAAGACAATTAGAAATTATTTTGAAAACCTATATTCCGATAAGATAGAAGATAGTGAAGACATTGATAAATTTCTTAAGTCATATGATTTGCCCAGACTGAGTCAGGAGGATACACACAATTTGAACAGACCAATATCAATGGATGACATAGAAGAAGCAATCAAAAGACTACCAACCAAGAAAAGCCCAGGACTGGATGGGTATACAGCGGAGTTTTACAAAACCTTTAAAGAAGAATTAATACCAATAATTTTCAAGTTATTTCAGGAAATAGAAAAAGAGGGAGCTCTTCCAAATTCATTCTATGAGGCCAACATCACCCTGATTCCTAAACCAGACAAGGACACCTCAAAGAAAGAAAAATATACACCAATATCTCTAATAAACCTAGATGCAAAAATCCTCAATAAAATTCTGGCAAGTCGGATACAAAAACACATCAAAAAAATTATGCACCATGATCAAGTAGGATTCATCCCTGGGATGCAAGGCTGGTTCAATATACGGAAATCAATAAATGTTATTCACCACATCAATAGACTTAAAGATAAGAACCATATGATCATCTCGATAGACACAGAAAAAGCATTTGATAAAGTACAGCATCCCTTTATGTTCAAAACATTAGAAAAACTAGGGATAACAGGAACTTACCTTAATATTGTAAAAGCTATCTATGCTAAGCCTCAGGCTAGCATCATTCTGAATGGAGAAAAATTGAAGGCATTCCCTCTAAAATCTGGAACAAGACAGGGATGCCCTCTATCACCACTTCTATTCAATATAGTTCTTGAAACACTGGCCACAGAAATTAGACAGATGAAAGAAATTAAAGGCATAAAAATAGGAAAAGAAGAACTTAAATTATCACTATTTGCAGAAGACTTGATTGTATACCTAGAAGACCCAAAAGGGTCTACAAAAAAACTACTAGAACTAATAAATGAATTCAGCAAAGTGGCAGGACATAAAATCAACACACATAAATCAAAGGCATTTCTGTATATCAGCAAAACTTCTGAAACGGAAATGAGGAAAAACACTCCATTCACAATATCCTCAAAAAAAAAAAAAAATACTTGGGAATCAACCTAACAAAAGAGGTGAAAGATTTATACAATGAAAACTACAGAACCCTAAAGAGAGAAGTAGAAGAAGATCTTAGAATATGGAAAAATATATCCTGTTCATGGATAGGCAGAACTAACATCATCAAAATGGCGATATTACCAAAAGTTCTCTATAGGTTTAATGCAATGCCAATCAAAATCCCAACGGCATTTCTTGTAGAAATAGAGAAAGCAATCATGAAATTCATATGGAAAAATACAAGACCCAGAATAGCAAAAGCAATTCTAAGCAGGAAGTGTGAATCAGGCGGTATAGCGATACCAGATTTCAAACTATATTACAAAGCAATAGTAACAAAAACAGCATGGTACTGGTACCAAAACAGGCGGGTGGACCAATGGTACAGAATAGAGGACACAGAGACTAATCCACAAAGTTAAAACTATCTTATATTTGATAAAGGGGCTAAAAGCATGCAATGGAGGAAGTATAGCATCTTCAACAAATTGTGTTGGGAAAACTGGAAATCCATATGCAACAAAATGAAACTGAATCCCCTCCTCTCACCATGCACAAAAGTTAGCTCAAAATGGATCAAGGAGCTTGATATCAAATCAGAGACTCTGCATCTGATAGAAAAAAAAGTTGGCTCTGATCTACATATTGTGGGGTCGGGCTCCAAATTCCTTAATAGGACACCCATAGCACAAGAGTTAATGACTTACTTAAACTAAAAAGTTTTTTTTCTCAGCAAGAGAAACAATAAGAGAGGTAAATAGGGAGCCTACATCATGGGAACAAATTTTTTATCCTCACACTTCAGATAGAGCCCTAATATCCAGAGTATACAAAGAACTCAAAAAATTAGACAATAAGTTAACAAATAACCCAATCAACAAATGGGCCAAGGACCTGAACAGACACTTCTCAGAGGAGGACATACAATAAATCAACAAGTACATGAAAAAATGTTCACCATCTCTAGCAGTCAGAGAAATGCAAATCAAAACCACCCTAAGATACCATCTCACTCCAGTAAGATTGGCAGCCATTCTGAAGTCAAACAACAACAGGTGCTGGCGAGGATGTGGGGAAAAGTGTACTCTTGTACATTGCTGGTGGGACTGCGAATTGGTGTGGCCAATTTGGAAAGCAGTATGGAGATTCCTGGGAAAGCTGGGAATGGAACCACCATTTGACCCAGCTATTGCCCTTTTCGGACTATTCCCTGAAGACCTTAAAAGAGCATACTACAGAGATACTGCCACATCGGTGTTCATAGCAGCACAATTCACAATTGCTAGACTGTGGGACCAACCCAGATGCCTTTCAATAGATGAATGGATAAAAAAAAAATGTGGCATTTATACACCATGGAGTATTACGCAGCACTAAAAAAATGACAAAATCATGGAATTTTCAGGGAAATGGATGGCACTAGAGCAGATTATGCTAAGTGAAGCTAGCCAATCCCTAAAAAACAAATGCCAAATGTCTTCTTTGATATAATGAGAGCAACTAAGAACAGAGCAGGGAGGAAGAGCAGGAGGATAAGATTAACATTAAACAGAGACATGAGGTGGGAGGGAAAGGGAGAGAAAAGGGAAATTGCATGGAAATGGAAGGAGACCCTCATTGTTATACAAAATTACATATAAGAGGTTGTGAGGGGAATGGGAAAATAAACAAGGAGAGAAATGAATTACAGTAGATGGGGTAGAGAGAGAAGATGGGAGGGGAGGGGAGGGGGGATAGTTGAGGATAGGAAAGGTAGCAGAATACAACAGTCACTAGTATGGCATTATGTAAAAATGTGGATGTGTAACCGATGTGATTCTGCAATCTGTATTTGGGGTAAAAACTTGAATCTAATGTATGAAATATGATATGTCAAGAGCTCTGTAATGTTTTGAACAACCAATTAAAAAAAAGAAGAAGTTCAAGGCCAGCCTGAGCAGCATAGTGAAACCTCAAAACCTCATCTCAAAAAACAAAGCGAGGGGCTGGAGTTGTAGCTCAGCAGTGAGTGCTTATTGACGATGATTTTCATATACATGTTTTCAAATTTAAGATATATATATATATATATATATATATATATATATATATATATATATATATAATTAGTTGGATGACAAACTTTATTAAATATGTTTTAAATAACATTTGGCTAGCACATTATATAATAAAATGTCTAATTGGATTTAAATGAAATTCCTTTTGAGCAACCAGATTTAAATTACAATTCACCTAATGAAATAGGAAAACTTAAACTGTAAACAGGTTAGCATGTAGAATGACTTGAGAATGGGAAATGCTATGGAAAGTTCCAAAATTTAGGGACTATGACCAATTTCATTAGTTAATAGATAAAATATATTTTTGATGATTATGTGTAATTAATATTTTAAGAGTAAAAAGAAAATTAGCTCTTTGATTACGATAATTTTCTCCTCAGAAAAAGAAATCCAAAAGTTAAATGACTCAAAGTCCCTCAGAGTGAAAAAGACACACAACACACACATACACACAGAGAGAGAGAGAGAGAGAGAGAGAGAGAGAGAGAGAGAGAGAGAGAGAGAAAGGTTTAGGTTTATAGACAGTTTCCTGTGCTAGGATTGCAGCTCAGTGGTAGAGTGCTCACCCCTCATGCATGAGGCACTGGGTTCAATCCTCAGGACCACATAAATGTAAAAAAAGATATTGTGTCTATCTAAAACTAAAAAAATATATATTAAAAATAAACAATTAAAAAAAGGTTAATGTTAGGGTTAAAGTTAGGGTTAGGGTGTTAGGGTTATTGTTAGGGTTAAGCTCAGGGTTAGGTTTTGTGTAAGGTTTAGGTTTAGGGTTAGGGTTACAGTTTGGGTTAGGGTTAGAATTTGGGTTAGGTTTAGGGTTAGTGGTAGGGTTATGTTTAGGCTTAGTGTTAAAATTAGTTTTAGTTTTAAGGTTAGGATTAGGGATAGGGTTAGTGTTAGGGTTAGGGTTAGGGATAGTGTTAAGGTTAGGGATAGGTTTAGGGTTAGGGTTAGGGTTAGTGTTAGGATTAGGGTTATGTTTAGTTTTATGGTTTGGGTTAGGGTTATGTTTAGTGTTAGTGATAGGTTTAGTGTTAGGGTTAGTGTTAGTGTTAGTGTAAGGATTAGAGTTAGGGTTCTGGTTAAACTTACGTTTAGTTTGTTAAACTTATGCTTACTTTAAGAGTTAAGGTTAGGCTTAGGGTTAGTGTTAGTGTTAGGGTTAAGGTTTGTGTTAGGGTCAGGGTTAGTGTTAGCGTTTCAGTTAAGATTAGGGTTAGTTTAGTGTTAGGATTAGGTTTTGGGTTAGTGTTTCATTAGGGTTAGGGATATGGTTAATTATAATATTAGGGTTAGGGTTAGGCTTATGGATAAGGTTAGTGATAGAGTTAGGGTTCAGATTATGGTTAGTGTTAGTGTTAAGGTTAGGTTATGTTTAGGGTTATTATAATGTTAGTGTTCTGGTTCTGGTTAGGGTTTGTGTTAGGGTTAGGGTTAGGGTTAGAGTTATAGTTAGGGTTAGGGTTAGGGT
The DNA here is from genome assembly GCF_047511675.1 of Marmota flaviventris. Classification (NCBI taxonomy): domain Eukaryota; kingdom Metazoa; phylum Chordata; class Mammalia; order Rodentia; family Sciuridae; genus Marmota; species Marmota flaviventris. Next base: position 334,334 of record NW_027288419.1, on the reverse strand, counting down.
TAGTGTTCATATTCATGTTAGGGTTAGTGTTAGGGTTAGGATTAGGGTTAGTGTTAGGTTTAGGGTTAGGGTTAGGTTTAGTGAAAGGGTTAGTTTTAGGGTTAGGATTAGTGTTAGTGTTACAGTTATGGTTAGGTTTAGGGTTAGGGTTAGTCTTAGGGTTATGGTTAGTGTAGCTTTAATGTTAAGGTTAGGTTAGTGATAGGGTTACGGCTAGGGTTCGGATTAGGTTTCGTTTTAGGGTTACGGTTAGAGTTAGTGTTAGGGTTAAGGTTAAGATTAGGTTTAGGGTTAGTGTTAGAGTTAGTGTCAGGGTTAGGATTTGTGTTAGTAATATGGTTATGGTTAGGGTTAGTGTTAGAATTAGGGTTAGGGTTCCTGCTAGTGTTAATGTTAGCGTTATGGTTAGAGTTAGGTATAGTGTTAGGTTTAGGGACAGGTTTAGGGTTAGGGTTAGGGTTGCGGTTAGGGGTAGGGTAGGGTTAGTGTTACGGTTAGGGTTAGTGTTAGGCTTAGTGTTATGGTTAGGGTTAGTTTTAGGTTTAGATTTATGTTTATTGTTAGGGTCAGTGTTAGGGTTTGGTAAGGGTTAGGTTTAGTTTTGGGTTAGGTTTACGGTTATGGTTTGTGTTAGGGTTTGTTTTCGGGTTAGGGTTAGGGTTATGGTTAGGTGTAGGGTTAGGGTTAGGGTTAGCGTTAGGATTAGTGTTAGTGTTAGGTTTAGAATTAGTGTTAGGGTTAGGGTTAAGGTTAGGGTTAGAGGTAGGGTAGGGTAAGTTTAAGGGTTAGAGTTAGGGTTAGGGTTAGTGTTAGCTTTAGGGTTAGGGATTGGGTTAGGTTTAGGTTTATGTTTAAAGTTTGGATTACGGTTAGGGTTAGGGTTAGTGTGAGTGTTAGGTTTAGATTAGGGTGTCTTTTAGGCTTACTGTTAGGGTTTGTATTACGGTTTGGTGTAGTATTAGGGTTAGGGTTACAGTTCGGATTAGGGTTAGGTTTTGGGTTAGGGTTAGGGTTAGTGTTAGGGTTAGGGTTAGGTTTAGGGTTAGGGTTAGTGTTAGGGTTAGGGTTGGGATTAGGGTTAGAGTTATGTTAAGGATTAGGTTTAGGGTTAGTGTTAGTGTTAGGGATAGGGTTAGGGTTAGGGTTAGGGTTCTTGTTAGGTTTAGGGTTAGGGTGAGTGTAAGGGTTAGGGTTAGTATTAGGTTTAGTGTTAGGGTTGGTTTTAGTGTTTGGGTTAGTGTCAGGGTTACGGTTAAGGATAGTGTTAAGGTTAGGGATAGGTTTAGGGTTAGTGTTAGGATTTGGGTTAGGGTTAATGTTATGGTTAGGGTTAGGTTTAAGGTTAATGATAGGGTTAGGGTTAAGGATAAAGTTAGTGTTAGGTTTAAGGGTTAGGGTTAGTGTTAGTTTTAAGTTTGAGTTTATTTTTAAGATTAGGGTTAATATTACTGTTTGGTTAGTGTTAGGGTTAGGGTTAGTGTTCAGGTTAGGTATAGGGTTAGGGTTAGTGATACATTTAGGGTTATGATTAGGGTTAGTGTTAGTGATAGGGTTAAGATTTGTGTTAGGTTTAGTCTCAGGGTTAGGGTTAGGATTAGTGTTAGGGTCAGTGTTAGGGATTGGGTTAAGTTTAGTGTTAGGGTTGGTTTTAGGATTAGGGTTAGGGGTAGGTTTCGTGTTAGGGTTAGAGTTAAGGTTAGGGTTAGGATTAGGTTAAGTGTTAGGGTTAGGGTTATGATTACATATAGAGTTAGTTTTAGGGTTATGGTTAGGGTTAGTTTTAGGGTTAGGGTTAGTGTTAGTTTTAGTGTTAGAATTTGTGTTAGGGTGAGGGTTAGGGTTAGTGGTAGGGTTAGGGTTAGGGTTTGTGCTATGATTAGTGTTATGGTAGGGTTAGGGTTTGTGTTAGGGTTAGGATTAGGTTTAGGGTTATGTTTAGTTTTAGGATTAGGGCTCAAGTTAGCATTAGGGTTAAGGTTCCATATAGGATAATGATATTTCATGGTAGGGTTAAGGTTAGTTTTAGTGTAATTGACAGGTTAGATTTAGGGATATGTCTAGGGTCAGCCTGAGGATAAGCATTAGGGTTAGTGTTAGGGTTTGAGTAATGGATATGGTAGATCTAGGGTTAGGGCTAGGTTTATGGTTAGAGTCAGGGCTAGGGGTAGGGTTAGGTTTAGGTTTAGTGCAAGGATTAATTTAGGGTTAGGTTTAGGGTAAGGGTTAGGACTTGGTTTAGGACTGAAGTTAGGTTTAAAGCTAGGGTTGGGTCTTGGATTAGGGCTATGTTTAGGGTTACGTTAGGGCTCTCCTAGAGGGATACAGGTACTGTAAGAACTAAGGTTATGATTAGAGCTAGTTTTACGGTTACATTTAGGACTAAGTCTAGTTTTAGGATTAGGTTTAGGTTTAGGGTGATGTTTTGAACTAGGGTTAGTGTTGGGTTCAGAGACAGGGTAACGGTTCATTTTATGGTTAGGGATAGGACTCAAATTAGGGGTAGGCATAGGGCTAGATGTAGGGTTAGGATTTGGTTTACATTAAGTTTTAGGATTAGTCCTATGGCTTGGTTTTGTTTTAGGACTAAAGCTGAAGTTAAGTGTAGTTTTATGATTAGCATTAGTGTTATTGCTACTAATAGGATGAGTTTAGGCTTAGGAGTAGATATAGAGTTATGGCTAATTCTAGGGTTAGGGCTATGGCTAGTGTTAGAGCTAAGATTAGGGCTAGTGTTTGGGCTATGGTAAAGGATAGGGTTATTGCAAGAGTTAGACTTAGTCTTAGGGCTAGAGTTTGTGTTAGGTTTAGGGATAAATTAGTTCTAGGGCTATTGCAAGAGTTAGACTTAGTCTTAGGACTAGAGTTTGTGTTAGGTTTAGGGATAAATTAGTTCTAGGAATAGGTATAGTGTTAGTGTTAGCCTTAGGCCTAGGATTAGGGCTATGTTTATGGTTAGGTTTAGGGGAAGGGATGCCTATTTGATTTCCACCTCCATTTTTATTTACCCATAGGTGACAAAATGATGTGAAACCTTAAAATACAAAGTGTTCATGATAGTGAACCATTGAATTGAGAAGAACATACCTTGGGAGCATACTAAGGCTAGATAAAAGATGACTACTGCCCAGTATCAAAGAAATTTGAACAAAACTAACTCTCACCCTAACATTACCTCTAACCCTAGCCCTAGCCATAACCCTACAACTAACATTAACACTAACCTGATTAGAGAACCATTGATCCTAGACTTCTGGCAATTGGAGAGCCTTGTGGGGCAAGCTAAGTGATGAATTCTATCCAACATCAAACAAATCTGACCAAATAATTATGGGAGGTATTTCAATACATGCATATTTTCCTGTTCTCTTTTAAAGGGCTCTCAGATTAAGTTGTTTTTGCATGCTTAGGCATAGGCCTACTTTTATAAGGAGCATACCAGAGTCCCTAGAGAGAACTGATGGAGTGTGTGAAGTTTCAATAAGCTAGCACAAACCCTGTTTGATTTTCAAGTCCATTAACTTTCCCATATAGGTCAAAATTAAGTGAAATCTTAAAATACAAAATGTTCCTGACAGCGAACATGTGAATGGAGAAGGCCTAAACATGGGGAACAGAGTAAATCTAGCTAAAATATAAATCCTGCCAAGTACCAAAGAATTTTGAATAAAACTAACTCTTACCCTAACACTAGCTCTAACCCTAGCTCTTACCCTAACCCTAACATTTTTATGAAACCTTTGACCATAGAATTTCCAAACTTGGGCAGCCTAGTGGGGAAAGCCAAGGGATGAATGCTGTGCAGTATCAAAGAAATATGTCCAAAAAGTTGATGGAGTATATCAGTGCATGCATATTTCCCAGTTTCCTAAAGGACTCTTGGATAAAGTTGTTTTTACATGCTTCAGCTTAGGCCTACTATCACAAGAACAAACCAGAGATTGCTCACAGAGAATTGATGGAGTGTGAAGTTTCAAGCAGCTAGCACCAATGCTGTTTAATTTTAAATTCCATTTCCATTTACCTGTATAGGACAAAATGAACTAAAACTTAAAAATACAAACTCTTCCTTACAGTGAACCATTGATCCTAGGAGGCCCAAACAGGTGAAGTATAGTAAGAAAATAATGAATCCTGTCCAGTATCAAAGAAATTATTAAAAAGTACCTCTAATCCTAATACTAGCTTTAATACTAGCCCTAACACTATCCTTAACACAAACCCTAACCTGATTGAAAAACTGATGATCCTAGAATTCCCAAATTTGGGAAGCCTAGTAGGCTAAGCTATCAAATGAATCCTATGCAGTATCAAAGAAATATGACCAAATAATTGAGGTGGTATTTCAGTTCATGCATATTTCTCTGTTTTCTGCTAAATGGCTCTCAGATAAAGTTGTTTTTGCCATCTTCATCATAGGGCTACTTTCACAAAGAACCAGAGAGTTCCCACAGAGAACTGATTCAGTGTTTGAAGTTTCAAGCAGCTAGCACCAACACGGTTTGATTTCAACCTCCATTTTCATTTACCTATATAGGTCAATATGCAGTGAAACCTTAAAATACAGAGTGTCCCTGTTAGCAAACCATTGAAATGAGAAGGCCCAAACATGAGGAACATATTAAGGCTAGGTAAATGATGACTCCTTCCAAGTATCAAACTAATTTGTACAAAACTTACTCTCACCCTAACACTACATCTAAAGCTAGCCCTAAACATAAACCTAACACTAACCCCAACCTGATTAGAGAACCGTTGATCCTAGAAGTCGCACACTTGGAGAGCTTTGTGGGGCAAGCTAAATAATGAATCCTACTCAGTATCAAACAAATCTGACAAAATAATTATGGGCGGAATTTCAGTGCATGCATATTTCCTGCTTTCTCCTAAAGGGCTCTTGGATAAAGTTGTCTTTGCATGTTTCAGCTTAGGCCTACACTCATAAGGAACATACCAGAGTGTCCCCCACAAAGAATTGAGGGTGTGCGTGCAGTTTCAAGCAGCTAGCATAAGCTCTTTTTGATTTCCAGGTCCATTTACATGTACTCATATAGGTCAAAATGAAGTAAAATGAAAACATTAACTGTTTCAGACACAAAACAGTTGAACCAAAAGGCCTAAATCTGGGAAATAGAGTAAGATTATTTAAAGATGAATCCTGGATTGTATCAAAGAAATTTGAATAAAGTAACTCTAACCCTAATTCTACCTCAAAACTGAGCCCTAATCCTAACCCTAAACCTTAACATAGCCCTATCCCTAACCCTAACTTTAACCCTAATTTTAACTGTAACCATTGGTCAAAGCCTTGATCTAACTGTATCCATTACCATAACTCTAACCCTAACCCTAATGATAAACGTAGCCCTAACCCTATCATTTACCCTAGAGTGCTCTAATCCTAAACCTCTTCCAACCCCTAATTCTAGCTCCAACCTTAACATTTACCCTAAACCTAATCCTAACCCTAGGCCTAAACATAACCCTAACCCTAAACCTAACACTAGCCCTAATCCTAACCATAAACATAGCCCTAAAGCTAGCTGTAATCCTATATTTTACCCTAACTTAAGCCTAACCAAATGCTAAAGATAGGAATAAACCTAACAGTATAGCAATCCCTAAGGCTATTTAAAACCTTAAACCTATCCTGAACCCTAAACCTAACCATATCCATTACTATGAACCTAATGCTAATTAAAGCCTTAACTCTAAACCCTAACCAAAACCAATCCCTAATCCTTACCCTGAATGTAATAACACATCTAGCTCTAAACCTGATGTTTACCCTAAACCTAACCCTCACAGTAGACCTGTTCGTAACCAAACCCTACAACTACCCTTAACTGTAATGCTAGACCTGATATTAGACCTAGCCTTAATCCCAGCCCTAGCCCTAACACAAATCCTCATCTGAGCCAAAAACCTCATCTTAATCCTAACCCTCACCTAACCCTAACCCAAGACCTAATCCTAACCATAACCCTAGCCCTAACCTTAATATAACTGTATCCATTACCCTAAACATAACCCTTATCCTAATGCTAACCCTAAGACTAACCCTAACCCTATCACTATCCACAAAAATATCAATTATTATAAACCTAACCTGAACCCTAAACCTAACACTATCTTTACCCTAAACCTAACCCTAATTCGAGCTGGAACCCTAAACTCAAACCTCAACTAAGCCCTAACACTGACCCTGGTCCTAATAATCCCCCTAGCCCTAAACCTGACTCTTACCCTCTACCTAAAACTTACAATAGACCTAGCCATAAACCTTTCTGTAAAACTGTTCCTAACAGTAACCCTAGACCTGACCTTAGCCCTAGCCATAATTCTAGCCCTAACCCTAACACAAACCCTTATCCGAGCTGTAAATCTAGCCTTAATCCTAACCCTCACCCTAACCCTAAACCAAGACTTAATCCTAACCATAATCCTAGCCCTAACCTTAACTGTATCCATTACCCTAAACATAACCCTTACCCTAATGATAACCCTAGGACTAAACCTAACTATCACTATCCCCAAAACTATCAATTTCCCTAAACCTAACCTGAACCCTAAATCTAACCCTATTTTTACCCTAACCCTAAACCTAACTCTAATTCGAGCTGTAACCCTAAACTCAAACCTAAACCAAGCCCTAACACTGACCCTGGTCCTAATAATTCCCCTAGCTCAAAACCTGACTCTTACCCTATACCTAAACAGTAAAATAGACCTAGCTGTAAACATTTCCCTAAAACTATCACTAACTGTAACCCTAGACCTGACATTAGCCCTAGCCATAATTCTAGCCCTAACCATGACACAAACCCTAGCCCTTATCCTAGCCCTAAACATAGCCTTAATTACAACCCTAACCCAAACTCTAGGCCTAACCCTGACACTAACCCTAGCCCTAATATTAGCCATAATTTAGCCCTATCCCTAACCCTAGTCCTAAGACTAACTCTAACTCTCACATTAGACCTTTCACTTGTTCTAAGCTTTACTGTAACCCTAACCCTAGCCCTAACCCTTGCCCTATCCTTGGCCCTGACACTAACTTTAGACAAAATCTAACTCTAAATCGAGCCCTAACCCGAAGACTAAGCCAAACCCTAACACCAGCCCAAACCATAACACTAATCCTGAAACTAGCACTAACCCTAGCTCTAGCCCTAAAACAAAACTGAGCTATAGCTATACCAATAACCCTTAACCTAAACCAAACCCTAACCTTAAACCTAGCCCTAACACTAACCCTAATATGAGTTGTAAACTGAACACTTAAACTAACCCTGAACCTGACATTGACCCTAACACTACTAGATATAAACATCACCCTAACCCTAAACCTAACCCTAACAATAACTCTAGCCCTAAAACCCTAAAACTAGCCCTAAACTTCATCATAGAACTTACATTAGCCCTATCCGTAGCCCTATCCCTAACTTAACCCCAAACCTACACTAATCCTAGCTTTAACCCTAGCCCTATTCATAACCATAAACCTAGCCCTAAACCGATATCTAACTCTATCCATTACCATAATCAAAACCATTACCTAATGCTAACCCTAGGCATGAACCTAAACCCATCCCTAATCTTAATGCAATCTATTACCCTGAACCTAACCTGAACCTAAACTTAACCTATCATTACACTAAACCTAACACTAACACTAATTCAAGCCCTAACTTTAAACCTTAACCTATCCCAAACCCTAACACTGACCTTGACCCTAATAAAACCCCTATCTCTAAACTTGAACATAACCCTACACCTAACCCTTACTTTAGACGTAGCCATAATCCTAACCCTAAAACTATCTTTAACCATAATTCTGGACCTGAAATTAGCCTTAGCCCTAATCCTAGTCCTAAACCTAAAACAAACCCTAGCCCTCATACTAGCCCTAAGCCTAGCTTTAATCATGACCCTAACCCTAACCCTACTCCTAACCCTAATTCTAACCCTCACCCTACCTCTATACCTAGCTATAATGCCATATCTTACCCTAATCTCAAACCTAAACCTAAACCTAACTCTAGTCTTAAGTCAAACAATAAACCTAGCCCTAATCCTAGCACTAATTTAACCCTATCTCTAACCCTAACACTAAGCCTAGAACTGAGGCTCACTCTAACTATCGCCCTATACCTATCCCTAGTTCTAACTCTATCCCTTACCATAACCCTATTCCCTACCATAATCCTATCCCTATCCCTAACCCTTGCCATATCCTTAGTCCCAGCTCTAACCCTAGATCTAACCCTAACTCCAAATGTAGCCCTAACCCTAAGCCTAAGCTTAACACTTACACTATCCCTAAACCTAACCCTAGGACTAAACTAAAACCAAGAAATAGCCCTAACCCTAACTTAAACCAAACCCTAACACTAAATCTAGACATATCCTTATACTGACCCTACCACTATTCCTAGGTCTAACTCTTACCCTAACTGTAACCCAAAACCTATGGTAATCCTATTCCTGTAGCTAACTCCCAGCCTAGCACTAACCATAGCTCAAAACCTAACCGTTATGCTAAACATTACCCTAAACCTAACCATAGTTCTAACCCTCCTCGTAACCCTAACTCAAGACCTATTCCTAACCATAAACTATCTCTAACCTTCACTCTAACTGTATCCATTACCCTAAACATTATCCTTACCCTAATGCCAACCCTAGGCCTAACCCTAACTTTATCACTATCCCCCAAACTGTGAATTACACTAAACCTAACCTGAACCCTAAACCTAATCTTATCATTACCCTAATGCTAACCCTAATGCTAATTTGAGCCCTAACTCAAAAGTGAAACCTAAACAAAGCCCAACACTGACCCTGACATTAATAATTACCCTAGTTCTAAACCTGCCTATTACCCAATACCTAACCCTTACACTAGACTTAGACATAAACTTAACCCTAAAACTATCCCTAACCATAACCCTAGACCTGACTTTAGCCCTAGCCATAATCCTAGCATTAACCCTAACACAGACCCTAATCCTTATCCTATCCCTAAACATAGCCTTAATTATAACCTTATCCCTAACCTAGGCCTAAACCTAACACTAACCATAGCCCTAATCATAGCCCTAATTTAGCCCTATCCCTAACCCTAACCCTAACCCTAGCCCAAAGACTACCTCTAACTCTCACACTAGCCCTAACTCTAGTTCTAACCCTATATATTACAGAAAGCCTAATCCTAGCCTGAACCATAGGTCTAACCCTAGCCCTATTTATATCCCTGGCCATAACCCTAGATCTAACTCTAATTCTAAATCTAACCCTAACAATAAGCCTAAGCCTACACCTAATCCTAGCCCTAACCCTAACGCTAATCCTAATACTAGTCCTAACCCTATCCCTAGCACTAAAACCAAACTGAGCCATAGACCTAACCCTAACCCTTAACATAAACCAAGCCCTAATCCTACACCTAGCCCTAACCCTAGCAATAATCCCAGTCGTAAGTTGAACCCTAAAACTAATCCTCATCCTGACTCTGACCTTAAAACTAACCCTAGGTTTAAACATCATCCTAACCCTAAACCTAAACCTAACACTAGACCTAATTCTAACCCCTAACACTAAAATTAGCCCTAATCATAACCCTAGTACTTACATCAGCCATAACCCTAACCCTAGCCCTAACTTAACCCAAATCCTAGCCCTATTCTGAGCCCTAAACTTAGCTTTAAACCTACACCTAACTCTAAACCTATCACTAATTGTAACCATAACCCTAGCTATAACCCTAGCTCTAACCCTATTCATTACCCTAACCATAACCATAACCCTAGGCCTAAACCTAACCCTATCCCTAAACTTCACCCTATCCATTACCCTAAATCTAACCTGAAAACTAAACCTAACCCTATCATTACTGATCATAATCTTATTGCTAATTCGAGTCCTAATTTAAACCTTAACCTATCCAAAACACTAGTCGTGACCATGACCCTAATAATACCCTTATCTCTAAACCTGACCCTAAACCGAAACCTAATGCTTACAGAAGGCATAGCCATAAACCTAAACTTAAACTATCTTTAGCCATAACCCTAGACCTGAAATTAGTCCTAACCATAATCCTAGCCCTAAACCTAGCCTTAATCCTAACTCGAACCATAACCCGAGCCCTAACCCTAATTCTAACCCTCACCCTAGCCCTAAAGTACCTATAACCCCATCCCTTACCACAAACCTAACCACAACCCTAAACCTAACCCTAACCCCCACCCTAACCCTAGGCCTAATACTAACACTAAGCCTAGCACTAATCCTAGCTCTAATTTAATCCTATCCTAACCCTAACACTAGCCATAAGACTAACTAGAACTCTTACCCTAGCCCTAGCCCTAGTTCTATCTTTAGCCCTATCCTAACTCTAGATCTAAACCAACTCTAAATCTAAACCTAACTCTAAATTTAACTGTAATCATAAGCCAGACCAAACCCTAACACTAACCCTAACCATAATGCTAACCCTAAAACTTGCCCTAGCCCTAACCCTAGCCATAAAACAAAACCAAGCCACATCCCTAACCCAAACCATTAACCTAATCCAAACCCAAACCTTACACCTTGCGCTGACCCTAACTCTAAAAATTACTCTGACCCTGACGCTGACCCTAACACAAATCCTAGCTCTAAACATCACCCTAACATTAAATTAACTCTAACACTATATCTAGCCTTAAACTAATCCTAAATCTAGCCTTAATCATAACCCTAGTTCATACATTAGTCATTGTCCTAACCGTAGCCCTAAACCTACACAAATTCTACACCTAATCCGAGCCCTAACCCTAGCTTTTACCCTAATACTAGGCCTAACCTTAACCCTAAGAATAGCCCTAACCATAACTCTAACTCTATTCCTTACACTAAGCCAAACCCTAACCCAAATGCTAATCCTAGTCCTAATCCTAATCCTTAGACTAATTTAAACTCTAACCATAATACTAGTCTTAACCTTAGCCCTCAATCTACCTCTAAACCTAACCCTGACCCTCATCTGACCCTAAAAGTAACCCTAGGTGTAAACCTGATCCTAAACCTAAACCAAAACATATCACTAGACCTACCAGTAACCCTATACTTATGCCTAAGCCTAACACTATACCTAGACCCAAAGCTAATCCTAAATATAGCTATAACTCTAGCACTAGACCTAAACAAAATCCTAGCACCAGCCCTAACAATAACCCTTAACCTAAACCAAACATTTACCCTTTCCCTAGATCTACCCCTCGTCCTAATTCTGGCTCTAACCCTAAACCTAACCCTATCCGAACACTGACCCTGATCCTAACACTTAAACTAGCTTTAAACCTGACACTAACCCAAAACCTAGACCTAACACTAGACCTAGCTATAACCCTAAACCTAAAACTAGCCCTAAATATAACCCTATCTTTTACATTACCCATAGTCCTAACCCTAGACCTAAACCTAACACAAAACCTAGAGCTAATCCTAAGCCTAAACTTAGTTCTAAGTATAAACCTAAGCCTAGCCGTAACTCAACACTAACTCTAACCCTAACCCTCTCTTTAGACCTAACCCTAGCTCAAAGCCTAACCCTTATACTAAACATAACCCTAGCCCTATCCTAAATCCTAATCCTAACCCTAGCCCTAATCTTAACCTAACCTAGCCCGAAATTTAGCTCTAATCAAATCCATTAACCTAACCCTAATCCTAACCCTAATAAAAACCCTATCCTTAACACTAAACCTAACTCTAACCATAATCTCGTACTTAGAACTAAACCTAAACCTAACACTCACACTATACCTAACCCTAGCTCAAACACTAACACTTATACTAACCTAACCATAACCTTAACATTAAACTAACACTTACCCTAACCCTAACACTTACCCTAAACCAAACCCTAGCCCTACCTCTAAACCTAACCCTAATCCTAGACTTAATCCCAACCATAACCTAGCCCTAACCCTAGCTCTAAAACTATCCATTACACCAATCATAACCCTAACCCTAATGTTAACCCTAACTCGATCGCTGAAACCTAACCCATCTGTTACCTTAAACCTTAACTAAAACCTAAAGGAAACTCTTCCATTACCTTAACTCTAAACCTAACCCTAATGCTAATCCGAGCCCTAACCCTTAACCTTAATGTAAACCAAACGCTAACCCTGACCCTGACCGTGACACTAATAATAACCATAGCTCTAAAGTTGACCTTTAACGTAAACCTAACCCTTACAATAGAACTAGCCAAAACCTAACCCTAAAACTATTCTTAACCATAACCCTAGACCTGATATTATCCCTAGACCGAGACCTAGCCCTAACACTATCAGAATACCTAACCCTTATTCTAGCCCTAATCCTAGCCTTCATCCTAAACAGAACCATAACTCGAGGCCTAATCCTAATTCTAACCCTCATGCTAGCCCTAAACCTAGCTGTAACCCCACTCATTCTCTTAAACTTAACCCTAACCCCAGTGCTAACCCTACCCCTAGCCCAACCCCTAGGCTTAAACCTAATACTAACCCAGGTCCTAATCCTAGCCCTAATTTAGCAGTAACCCTAACCCTCACCATAAGCCTACTCCTAAGAATAACTCTAATTCTCACCCTAGACGTATCCCTAGATCTAACCATAGTCCTTACAATAACCCTAACCCTAGCCCTAACCCTAGCATGAGCCCTAACTTTGGATCAATCTTAACTCTAAATCTAACCCTAACCCTAAGCCTAAACTTCACTCTAAAACTAGCCCTAACCATGATGCTAATCCAAAATCTAGCCTTAACCTTATACCTATCCCTAAAACAAAACTGAGCCATAGCCCTAACCATAACCCTTAACCTAAAGCAAAACCTAACCCTACACCTAGCACTAGCTTTAGCCCTAATTCGAGTCCTAAACCTAACACTAAAACTAACCCTGACCCTTAATCTGACCCTAAATATAACCCTTGCTCAAAACATCACCCTAACCCTAACCCTAAAACTGGCAAAAACTATAACACTAGTTCATACATTAGCCATAGCCCAAACCCTAGCCCTAACCAAAACCAAAACCTAGCCCTTATTTGAGACTTAACCCTAGATTTAAACTAACCCAAAACCTAGCCCTAAACCTTACCGTAACCCTAGCCAGAATCCTAAACAAAACCCTAGCCTTATCACTAGCTCTAACTCTATCCATTACCCTAAGCCTAACCATAACCCTAATACTAACAATAGGCCTAACCCTAACCTTATAGCTAACCCTAACCTTATTCATTAACCTAAACCTAACTTGAACCCTAAACCTAACCCTATCATTACCCTAACCCTAACGCTAATGCTAATTTGAGCCCTAATCCTAAACTTAACCTAAGTCAAACCCTAACTCTGATGATTCCCGTAATAATATACCTAGCTCTAACCCTGATCCTACCCCTAAACCTAAACCTTATACTAGACCTAGCCATAAACCTAACCCTAAAATTATTCCTAACTTAACCATAGACCTGACAATTGCCCTAGCTGTAATCCTAGCCCTAACCTTAACACATACCATAACCCTAACCCTAACCATAACCACAACCCTAGCCCTAATCCTATCCATAACCCTAGCCCTAAATTTAGCTCTAACCCTATCAATTATCCTTAACATAGCCCTAATTCTAATGCTAAACCTAGGCCTAAATCTAACCCTATGCCTAACCATAACCCTATCCATTATGCTAAACCTAACCTGAACCCTAAACCTAACCCTATCATTACCCTAACACAAATCCTAATGCTAATTTGAGCCCTAACCCTAAAACCTAACCTAAACAAAATCTAAATATGACCCTGACCCTAATAATACCCCTAGCTCTAAATTTGACCCTTACCCTAAATCTAACCCTTACACTGAACATAACCATAAACCTAACCCTAAAACTATTCCTAACAATAACCCAAGAACTGACATTTGCCCTAACACTAATCCTAGCCCTAACCAAAATACAAACCTTAACCCTCATTCTAGCCCTTAACCTAGCCTTAATCATAACTCTAATGAAACCCTAGCCCTAACCCTAATTCTAACATTCGTCCTAGCCCTAAACCTAGCTTTAACCCCATCATTTACACTAAACCTAACCCTAAGCTGAAAACTAACCCTAGGCCTTAACATAAACATAAACCTAGCCCTATTCCTAGCTCTAATTAAGCCCTATACCTAACCAAACCCTAAGCCTAGCCCTAAGACGAACTCTCACTCTCGCCCAGGCCCTATCCCTAGTTCTAATCCTATTTTTTATCATAACCCTATCCTAGCTATGAACCTAGAATTAATGCTACCCGTATCCTTAGCCTTAGACCTAACCTTAGATCTAATCCTAACTCTAAATCTAAATCTAAACCTAAGACTAAACCTAACCATAACACTAGTCCTAAACCTAACGCTAATCTTAAAACTAGCCCAAACCATAGCCCTAGCTCTAAAACAAAACTGAGAAATAGCCCTGAATTTAAAGCTTAACCTAAACCAAAACCAAATGCTACACCTAGCCCTAACCCTAGCCCTAATTCAAGTCCTAACTCTAACCGTAAAACTAACCCTGACCTGACTCATATCCTAACACTATCTCTAGCTATAAATATCAGTCTAACTTTAAACCTAACCCTAACACTTACCTATCCCTAACCTAACCCTAAAACTAACGCTAATTGTAACCCGAGTTCTTATATTTGTCATTGCCCTAACCCTAGCCTTAAACCTCACACAAAAACTAGCCCTAATCTGAGCTCTAAACCTAGCTTTAATTCTAACCATAACCATAACCCTAGCCCTAAACCTATGTCTAAATCTATCCCTTACCCTAAGCAAAACCCTAACCTTAATGGTAACCCTAGACCTATTCCTAATTCTTAGGCTAAACAAATATTAACCCTATTAATAGTCCTAACCCTAGATCTAATTCTAGCTCTAACCCTATCCAAAACCATAAACCTAACCCTGACCCTTATTCTGACCATAACAAAAACCAGAGGTCTAAACCTGACTGTAATGCTAAACCAAACCCTAACACTAGCCCTACTAGTACTTATAACTAAACCTAACCCTACCATTATCCATAGATCTAAACCTAATTCAAAATCTAGCCTTAACTTTAGCTCTAGACCTAAAGAAAAACCTAGCATTAGCCCTCACTATAACCCTTAACCTAACCTAAACACTACTCTACTTCTAGACCTAAGCCTGTCATAACCCTAACCCAAACACTGTCCCTTTCTAAAACAGAGATCCTAGCTCTAAATTTTATGCTAACCCAAAATCTAGCCATAACCCTAACAATAGACCTAGCCATAACCCTAATTCTAGTCTTACATTACATATAGCCCTAATGTTAGCCCCAAACCTCACACAAAACCTAGCTCTAAGCATAACCCTAACCATAACCCTAGAGCTAACACTAACCCTACCCTTTGCCTTGACCCTAATCCTAGAAAAAACACTAACCCTTGCCCAAATATAAATCTAGACCTAAACCTAATCCTAACCATTACCCTAAACCTAATCCTAATCCTAACCATAACCAAGGCCAAACCCTAGTTCTAACTCTATCCATTACCCTAAACATAACCCTAACCCTAATGCTAAACCTAGCTCTAAATTTAACCCTAACCCTAAACCTAGATGTCACACTAAGCCTAACCATTGCCCTAGCCCTAATCATACCTCAAACCCTAACACTTACTCTAAACCTAACCCTAACACTAACCCTAGGCTTAACCCTAACCCTAACCCTAGCCCTAATCCTAACCATAACCCTAGCCCTAAACCTATCCATTACCATAAACATAGGCCTAATCCAAATGCTAACCCTAGGCCTAACTCTAAACCTATCTCTAACACTAACCCTATCCATTTCCTAAAACTAACCTGAACACTAAACCTAACCGTATTAATTACTCTATCCCAATCCCTAACCCTAATGCTAAATCAAGCCCTAAACCTAAACCATAACCTAAACCAAACCCTAAACAAGACACATACCCTAACACATACCCTAACACATACCCTAACCTAGCTTTAACCCCCCCTTCCCGAAACTTAACACTTACAATAGACCTAGCCATAAACCTAAACTTAACACTACCCTAAACGTAACCCTAACTGACATTAGCCATAGATCTAATTCTTGCCCTAAACCTAAAAAAAAAAAACCAAGTCCTCAGCCTAGCCCTAAACCTAGCCTTCATCCTAACCTGAACCCTAACCCTAGCCCAATCCCTAATTTCAACCCTCGCCCTAGTTCTGATCCTAGGTATAAACACATCCCTTCCCCTAACCCTAACCCTAATCCTAATCCAAAACTAACACTAACGCTAACCCAAACCCTAAACTTAACACTAACCCTAGTTCTAATAGTAGCCCTAATTTAGTGCTAATCGTAACCCTAACTTTAACCCTACCCCTAAGACTAACTCTAACTCTTGCCCTAGACCTATTTCTAGTACTAACTCTATCTGTTACCATAACCCTAACACTAGCCCTAATCTAACTCCTAAACCTAGCCCAAGTCCTAACCCTAGATCTAATCATAACTCTAAATATAACCCTAAACCTAAGCCTGAACCTCACCTTACCACTAGCACTAACACTATCACTAATCCTAAAAGTAGTTCGAAACCTAGCTGTAGCTCTAAAACAAAACTGAGCCCTAGCCCTAACCCTAACACTAACCTAACTGTAACCTCAGACCAGACATTAGACCTAGCCCTAATTCTTGCCCTAACCCTAACACAAAAACCATACACTACACCTACCCATAACTCTAGATTTATTTCTAATGTTATCAATAAACCTAAAACTAAAACTGAACTTGACTCTGATCCTAACACTAACCCTATTTCAAATCATCACTCTAATCATAACCTAACCCTAACACTAGACCTAGCTCTAACTCTAACCCTAAAACTAGCCCTAATCGTAACCCTAGTTCTTATATTAGCCTTAGCCCTACCCTAACCCTAACCTAAACTAAAACCTAGCCCTAACCCTAACCCTAACACCAGCTTTAACCCTAACCTAACTCTAAACCTAATCCTAACCCTAGCCTTAATCCTAACCATAACCCTAGCCCTAACTCTAGCTCTAATCCTATCAATTATCTTAACCCTAACCCTAAACCTAATACTAATCCTAAAATAACCCTAACTCTATCCATAATCCTAATCTTATTCATTACCATAAACCTAAACTGAACCCTAAACCTAACCATATCCATTAACCTAACCCTAAACATAATCCTAACCTAATTTGAGCCCTAACCCTAAACCTTAACCTAAAAAAACCCTAACCATTACCCTGACCCTAATAATACCCCTATCTCCAAAAGTGGCCCTAACCCCCAACCTAAACCTTACACTATACATAGCCATAAACCTAACCCTGAAACTATCCCTAACCATAACCCTAGACCTAACATTAGTCCTAGCCCTAATGTTAACCCTTATGCTTAAAAAAAAGGGCCTAATCCTGGCCCTAAACCTTGCCTTAATCCAAACCCTAACCCCATCACTAGGCCTAACCCTAAAGTGAAGCCTCACCCTAGCCCTTAACCTAGCTATAATTTTATACCATACCCTAACCCGAATTCTAACCCTAGCCCTAAACCAAGGCCTAGCCCTAATACTAAACCTAGCTCTAATCCTAAACCTAATTTAGCCTTAACCCTAAATCTAATCATATCCCGAGTCCTAAGACTAATGCTAACTCTTGACCTAGCCCTAGCCCTAGTTCTAACATTATCTGTTACCATGACCCAAAGCCTAGCCCTAACCCTATCCCCAAACTTAGCCCTAGCCCTAAACCTAGATCTAACCCTCACCTAAAACCTAATCCTCACCCTAACACTTGCCCTAATCCTAATTTGAAAACTATCCCTCACCATAGCCATAGCATTCAAGCAAAACTGAGCTACAGCTCTAATCTAATCCTAAACCTTAACCTAAACCAAAACCTAACACTTCGCCTAGCCCTTACCCTAGCCCTAATTTGAGTCCTAAACCTAATTGTACAACTAATAATGACCCTGACTCTGAACCTGAAACTAAACTTAGCTCTAAACATCACCCTAACCCTAAACCTAACCCGAACACTAAACCTAGCCCTAACGCTAATCCTAAAACTAGCCCTAATCATAATGCCAGGATTTACATTAGCAATAGCCCTAATTCTAACAGAAAACCTAGCATTAATCTGAATCCTAACCCTTGCTTTAACCCTAACACTAACACTAAACCTAAACCTAGCTCTAACCCTATCCCTTACCCTATGCCAACCCTCACCCTAATCCTACCCTAGTCCTAACCCTAATCCTTAGCCTACCCCAAACCCTAACTCTATTACTAGTCCTAACCCTAGGCCTCATTCTATCTCTAACCCTAACCCATACCCTAAGCCTATCCCTTACCCTTATTCTGATCCTAACACTAACCCTAGGTCTAAGCCTGACCCTAACCCTAAAACAAACACTAACACTAGCCCTATGGGTAAACGTATGCTTAAACCTAACTGTAACATTAACACTAGACCTAAACTTAATCCTATATATAGCCGTAACTCTAGCCATAGCCCTAAACATAAACCTAGCTCCAGCACTAACAACAACCATTAGTCTAACGCAATGACTAAAAATACCCCTAGAACTAACCCATGTAAAATTGTGCTCCTAACCGTAAATCCAATGCTAACCTGAACACTGACCCTTAGCCTAACATAAACCCTAGCTCTAAACCTTATCCTAACCCAAAACATTCCCTAACACTAGACATATCCATAACCCTAACCTTAAAACTAGCCATAACCATAATCCTAGTTCTTACATTACCCATAGTCCTAACACTACCTATAAACCTCCTCCCAAAACCTAGCCATAAATGTAGCACTAAAACTAGCTGTAAGCTTAATCCTAACCTTAGCCCTAGCCCTAACCCTCACACTTGCCTAGCCCTAAACTTAGCTCAAACTCTAACTCTTACCCTAAATGTAAACCTAACCCTAACCCTAACCCTAACCCTTGCCCTAATCTTAAATGTAACCTTAGCACAAATCCCACCTCAAATTCTATCTATTACCTTAAATATAACCCTAACATTAATGCTAACCCTAGCCCTAACTCTAACCCTAATTTTAACCATAGCCCTGACTGTAACCCTAAACCTCACCCTAGCCCAAACCTAACTTAACCTAAACCTAACCCTAACAATAACCCTAGGCCTAACCCTAACACTAGTCTTAATCCTAACTTTAACCCAATCCATAACACTAGCACTAACTCTATCCATTACCCTACACATAAGCCTATTCCAAATGCTAAGCCCAGGCCTAAACCTAGCACTATCCCTAAAACTAACGGTATATACATTACTCTATACCTAACCTGAACCCTAAACCTAATCCTATTCATTACTCTAACCCTAAACCTAATGCTAATTTGAGCCCTAACCCTAATCCTTAACCTAAAGTAAACCATAACCTGGAATTTGACCCTAATAACACACCCAGCTCTAAACCTGACCCTTACCCTAAACCTAACCCTTACACTAGACCTAGCCATAAACCTAACCCTAACCATAACCGTAGACCTGACATTAGTCCTAGCCCTAATTCTAGCCCTTACCCTAACCCAAAATCCTAGCCCTCATCCTAGCACTAAACCTAGCCTTAATCCTAATCCAAACCCTCACCCTGGCTCTATCCCTAATTATAACCCTCGACTGAGCCCTGAACCTAACTATAAGCCCATCACATCCCCTAAAACTAACCCTAACCCTAACAATTACACAAACCTTAACCCTAGCCTTAACAACAAGCCTAACACTAACACTAACTCTAGCGCTAATCCTATCCCTAATTTAACTCTAAACCTAACCCTACCCCTAACCCTAGTCCTAAGACTAACTCACTCTCACCCTAGCCCTATTTTTATTTCAAACCCTATCCGTTAACTTAGCCCTAAACTTAGCCCTCATCGTAGCCATAGCCCTCACCATAGATCTAACAATAACTCTAAATCTAACCCTAAACTTAAGCCTAAACCTCACCCTACCACTAGCCCTAATACCATTGCTAATCCTAAAACTAGCCCTAACCCTAGTCCTAGCCCTAAAACAAAACCGAGCCATTGCTCTAACACTAAACCTTAACCTAAACCAAAACCTAATCCTACAAATAGCCATAACCCTAGCTCTAATTCAAATCCTAGGCCTTAAACTAATCACAGCTCTAAATATCACCCTAACCCTAAAGCTAATGCTGACACTAGACCAGCCCAAATCCCATCCCTAAAACTAACCCGAATCGTAAACATAGTTCTTACATTGGCCTTAGCCCTAACTCTAGTCTTAACCCTAACACAAAAATAGCCCTAATCTGAGCCCTAACACTAGATTTAACCCTAACCCTAACCCTAGTCCTAAACCTAACCCTAACTCTAGCCATAACCTTATCCCTTACTCTAAGCCAAACCCTATCCATAATGCTAACCCTAGTCCTAATCCTAATCCTTAGCCTAACCCTATTTCTAGTCCTAACACAAGCACTCATTCTAGCTCTAATTTGAACCCCAAACCTAACCCTAACCTTCACCCTTATTCTAACACTAACACTAATTATAGGTCTAAACCTGAACCTAACCCTAAACTGAACTCTGAAACAAGACTTATAGTAACCTTATACCTAAACCTCACCCTAACACTAGCCCTAAACCTAAACCAAATCCTAAATCTAGCAATAACTCTAGCCCTAGACCTAAACAAAACTTAGTCCTAGCCCTAACAATAACCCTTAACATAAAACAAACACTAACGCTACCCCTAAACCTAACCTTGTCCTAATTCTGGCTTTCACCCTAACCCTAACTCTAACCTGAACACTGATCTTGCCTTTAACAGTAAACCTATCTCTAAACCTGAGCCTAACCAACATCTAAACCTAACACTAGACCTAGCCATAACTCTATCCCTAATACTAGCCCTAATCCTGACCCTAGCTTAACCCTAATTTATGCCTGTACCTAACCTTAGCCCTAACCCTAGCCCTAAGACTAATTCTAACTCTTACCCTTGCCCCATCCCTAGTTCTAAACCTATAACATACTGGAACAATAATCATAGCCCTAACCCTAGCCGTATCCTTAGCTCTATCCCTAACATATATCTAACTCTAACTCTAAATCTAACTTTAATCCTAAGCCTAAACCTAAACCTAACGCTAGCCTAACCTTAATGCTAATCCTAAAACTAGGCCTAATCCTAGCCCTAGCCCTAAAACAAATCCCAGATATAGCCCTATACCTAACCCTTAACTTAAACCAAACCCTAAGCCTAACCCTAAACTTAGCCCTAATTCGAGTTTTAAGCTGAACCAAAAACTAACCCTGACCCTGAATCCGACCATAATACTAAACCTACCTCTAAAAATCACCCTAACAATAAACCTAAACCTAAGACTGGACCTAGCCCCAACCCTAAACCTAACTTTAGCCTTAAATGTAACCCTGGTACTTATAATAGCCATAACCGTAACCCTAGCACTAACCTAACACAAAACCTAGCCCTAATTCAAGCCCTAACCCAAGCTTTAAACCTAACACTAACCCTAACCCTAGTCCTAATCAGAACCATAACCCTAGCCCTAAACCTAGCTCTAACCCTATCTATCGCCATAACTATAACCCTAACACTAATGATAACCCTAGGCCTAAATATAACCCTATCCCTAATCCTAACCCTATCCATTACCCTAAACCAAACCTAATCCCTAAACTTCACCTATCATTACCCTAACCCTATCCTTAATGCTAATTCAAGCCCTAAATTTAAACCATAACCTATCCCAAATCCTAACCAAGGCCCTTACCCTAATAATACCCCTAGCTCTAAACTTGACCTAAAACTAAACATAACCCTTACATTACCTATATCCATAAACCTAACCCTAATTCTATCTTTAACCATAACCCTAGACTTATTAGTCCTAGCTCTAATCCTAGCCCTACCCTAAAAAAAAAAAAAAAAAAAATCCTAGCCCTCATCTTATCCCTAAAACCAGCCTTAATCATTACCTTAACCCTAACCATAGTCCCAACCCTAATTCTAACTCTCACCCAACCTCTAAACTTAGCTATAATACCAATACTTACCCTAAACTTTACCCTAACCCTAAACTTTATGCTAGGCCTAAGCTGAACAATAACCCTATCCCTAATTCTATCCCTAATTTAACCCTATCCCTAACCCCAACCATAGCCATAAGCCATAAGATTAACTCTAACTTTCACACTAGCCCTATCACTAGTTCTAACCCTATCCATTACCATAACCCTAACCCTAGCTCTAACCCTAGCCATAAACCTTGCCCTGTCCTTATTCCTAGCCATAACCCTAGATCTATCCCTAACTCTAAATCTAACACTAACCCTAAGCCTAAGCCTAACATAAACACTAGCCCTAACCCTAATGCTACTCGTAAAACTAGCCCTAACCTTGACCCTAAAAGTAAATCAAAATCAATCAATAGCCCTAATACTAAACCTTAACTCAAATCAAATCCTAATACTACACCTAGACTTAACCCTACACCTAATTTGAGTCCAATCTTAATCTGAATACTAACCCTGACTCTGACTTATATCCTAACACTCACCCTAGCTCTAAACACCATCCTAACCTTAAACCAAACACTTACAGTAAACCTAGCCATAATTTGAGTCCCAACCTTAACCTTAAAACTGACCCTGACCCTGACTACTAACCTAACACTAACACTAGCTCTAAATATCATCCTAGCCTTAAACCTAATCCTAACACTAGAGGTCTAACTCCTAATCATAACCCTAAAATTAACCCTAATTGTAACTAGTTCTTACATTAGCTGTTACTCTAACCCTAGCCCTAATCCTAACACAAAAACTAGCCCTAGTCTGAGCTCTAAACCTAGGTTTCACCCTAACCCTAGCTCTAAATCTATCCCTTACCCTAAGCTAAACCCTAACACTAATTCTAATCCTAATTCTAACCCTAATCCTTAACCTAACCCAAATCTTAATCCTATTACTAGTCCTAACTCTAGCCCTCATTCAAGCTCTAAACATAACCCAAACCCTAACCCTAATCCTGAACCTTATTCTGACCCTAATACTAATTGTAGGTCTAAACGTGAACCTAACCTTAAACCAAATTCTAACACTAGCCCTAGACCTAAAACTAATGCTAAATCTAGCCATAACTCTAGCCCTAGACCTAAAGAAAAACCTAGAACTTGCCCTAATAATAACCCTTAGAATAAAGCCAAACACTAACTCTTCCCCTAGACCTAACCCTAGTCCTAATTCTGGCTTTAATTCTAACCATAATCCTAATCTGAACACTGACCCTGACATTAACCCTAGCTCTAAACATCACGCTAACCCTGAAACTATAGCTAGCCCTAACATTAACCCTAAAACTAGCCTTAATCATAACAAGTTCTTAATTTAGCCATAGCGTAAACTATTGCAACACCTAGCCCTAATCCAATGCCTACCCTATATTTAACCCTAAATCTAACCCTAACGCTAACCATAGCCCTAACCCTAAGCCTAAGCCTAACCTTAGATCCAATCCTAAGCATAACCCTAGCCCTAACCCTAGCTCTAACCCTATGCATTACCCTAAGGATAACCCTAACCCTTATGCTAACCCTAGGCCAAACCCTGATCCTATGCCCATCCCTAACCCTATCCATTACCCTACACCTAACTTGAACCCTAAACCTAAAACTATCGTTAACCTATCACTAATCCTAATGCTAATTCGAGCCCTAAACATAAACCATAACCTAACCTAAACCCTAACCCAGACCCTAATAATACCCCTAGCTCTAAACCTGACCCTAACCATAAACCTAACCCTTACAATAGACCTAGATATAAACCTAACCCTAAAACTACCCCTAATTCTAACCCTAGACCTGACATTAGCCCTAGCTCTAATCCTAGTCCTAACCCTAATACAAACCTTAACCCACATCCTAGACATAATCCTCACCTTCATCATAATCCTAACCCTAACCCTAAATCTAACCCTCACCCTATCCCTAAAACTAGGTATAAACTCATCCCTTATCCTAAACCTAACCCTGATCCAAACCCTAACACTAAACCTAGCCCCAACCCTAGGCCTAACTCTAACAATAACATTTGCCCTAATCCCAGACCTAACTTAGCCCTATCCCTAACACTAAATATAACCCTAGCCCTAAGACTAACTATAACCCTTGCCTTAGAACTATAGGTTAGTTCTAACCTTTTCCCTTACTATCACCCTAAACCTAGACCTAATCTTAGCCCTAACCCCAGCCCTAGCCCTAAAACAAAACCGAGTTATAGCCCTAATCTTAACCCTTAACCTACACCAAACCCTAACCTTACACCTAGCCCTAACCCTATCCATAACCCTATCCCTAATTCTAGTCCTAACCTGAAAACTAACCCTGAACCTGACTCTGACCCTAACACTAAACCTAGTTATAAAATCGTTGTAACTGTAAATTTAACCCTAACACTAGACCTAGCCTTAACACTAACCTTATAACCAGCGCTAATTATAACCTTACTTTGTACATTAGCCATAGTCTTAACCCTAGCCCTAACCTAAACCCAAAACTAGCCTTAATCAGAGTCCTTATCCCAGCTTTAACCCTTAACTTAAACCTAACAAAAGCCCTAATTCTATACATAACCCTAGCCCTAAACTTAGGTCTAACTCTATCCAATACCCTAATGATAACCCTAACACTTATGCTAACCCTAGGCCTAACCCTAACACTACCCATTACACTAAACCACAACTAAACACTAAACCTAACCCTGTCATTACCCTAACCCTAAATCTAATGCTATTTGATCCCTAAATGTAAACCCTAACCTAACCCAAACCCTAACCTTGATTCTGACCCTAATAATAACCTTAGCTCTAAAACTGACCCTTACCCTAAACCTAACCCTTACACAGGACCAAGCCATAAACCTAACACTAAATGTATCCCTAATTTTAACCCTAGACCTGATATTAGCCCAAGACCTTATACTAGCCCTATACCTAATACAAACACTAGCCCTCATCCTAGCCCTAAACCCTAACCTTAATCATAACCTTAACCCTAACCCTGTCCCTAACCCTAATACTAACACTCACCAAGCCCTCAATCTTGCTATAACCCATTCCTTTAAACTAAAAGTAACCCTAACTCTAACCCTAAACCTAGACCTAAACCTAACACTAACCCTAGCCCTTATTTAGCCCTATCCCTAACCATAACCCTGAACCTAGCCATAAAACGAACTCTAACTCTCACACAAGCTCTATCACTAGTTCTAACCCTATTCCTTACCATAAACATAACCCTAGCCCTAACTGTTGTCCTAATCCTTGTCCTATCCTTAGCCCTAGCACTAACCTTAGATCAACACCTATCTCAAAATCTAACCGTACTCTGAAGCCTAAGCCTAACCCAAACACCAGCCCTAAGACTAACACTAATCCTAAAACTAGCCCGAACCCTAGCCCTAGCCTAAAACAAAACTGAGCCATAGCTCTAACACTAATCCTTAAACGAAATCCTAACCATACACCTACCCCTAACCCTAGACTTAATTCTAGTTTTAAGCCGAACCCTAAAACTAACTCTGACTCTGACTCTGACACTAATATTAACCCTAGCTCTAAACATCACCCTGACCTTAAACCTAACCCTAACACTCAACCTAGCCCTAACCTTAACCCTAAAATTAGCCCTAAATGTAACTCTACTACTTACATTAGCTATAACCCTAACCATAGCACTAACTTAACCTGAAACCTAGCCATAATCTGAGCCCTTTCCTGAGCTTTAAACCTAACCCAAGCCCTAATCATAACCCTAGCCCTAATCATAACCATAACCCTAGCCCCAACCCTAGTTTAACCCTATCCATTACCATAAACATAAACCTAACCCTAATGCCAACCCTAGGTCTAAACCTAAAGCTATCTCTAATCCTATTTCTATCCATAACTCTAAACCTAACCTGGGCCCTAATACTAACCCTATCATTACTCTAACCCTAAACCTAACGCTAATTCAATCCCTAACTTTAGACCTTAACCTATCCCAAACCTTAACCCAGACCTTGTCCATAAAAATACCCCTAGCCCTAAACCTGACCCTACCCCTAAACCTAACCCTTACACTAGACGTAGCCATAATCTAAAACATAAAATTATCTTTAAACATAATTCTAGACCTGAAATTAGCCATACCCCGAATCATAGCCCTAACCCTAAAACAAGCACTAGCCCTCATCCCAGCGCTAAACCTAGCCTTAATCATAACCCTAACCGTAACCCAAGCTCTAACCCTAATTCTAAATATCACCCTACCTCTAAACCTAGCTATAACATTATCCCTTAACCTAAACTTAATACTAACTCAGACCCTACTCTATATTTAAGCTGAACACTAGCCACAGCCCTAATCCTAGCCCTAATTTATCCATTTCCCTAAGCCAAGCCCTAAAACTAACTCTAACTCACACTAGCCTATCCCTAGTTCTAACCCTATTACATACCATAATCTAACCCTAGCCCTAACCCTTGCCCTATCCTCAGTCCTAACCCTAAACCTAGATATAACCCTAAATCTAAATCTAAACCTAAACCTAAGCTTAAGCCTAACAGTGACACTAGCCCTAACCCTAACGCTAATCATAAAATTAGCACTAACCCTAACCCTAGCAGTAAAACAAAACCAAGCAATAGCCCTAACCCTAAACCTTATCTTAAACCACAATAACACTACATCTAGACCTAACCCTAGCCCTAAATTCGAATCCTAACCCTAACCTTAAAAGTAACCCTGACACAGACTTGTACCTAACGTTCACTCTGGCTCTTGATCCCATCCTAACCTTAAACCGAAACCTACCAGTAACCCTATCCCTAATTTGAGTCCTAACCCTAACTCTAACCCTCATTCATATCCTAACACTAACCCTAGCTCTAAATATCACTCTAACCTTAAACCTAACCCTAACACTAGACCTACCCTTAACCCTAACCCTAAAACCAACCCTAACGGTAACCCTAGTTCTTTCATTAGACATTGCCCTAACTCTAGCCTTAACTGTACAACAAAAACTTGTCCTAATTAAAGCTCTAAACCTAGCTTTAACTCTAAACCTAACCCTAACCCTAGCTCTATCCCTATCCTTTACCCTAAGCAAAACTCTAACTCTAGTGGTAACCCTAGAACTATTCCTAATTATTAGGCTGACCAAAATCCGAACCCTTTTAATAGTCCTGACTAGCCCTATTTCTAGCTCTAATCTTATCCCAAACCCTAACGCTAACCCTGACCCTTATTCTGACACAAACAATAACCCTAGGTCTAAACCTGAACCTAAGCATAGAGCAAACCCTAACACTGGCCCTACCGGTAACTTTATAATTAAACCTAACCCTAACCCTAGCGCTAAGTCTAACTCTAACTCTCACACTAGCCCTATCCCTAGTTCTAACCCTATTCCTACTGTAACCCCAAACCTAGCCCTAAACCTAGCACTAATGCTTTTCCTATCCTTAGTCCTTGCCCTAACCCTATTTCTAACCCTAACTCTAAATCTAAGGTTAAAGCCAGAATTGGAACTAGGTTTATGTCTAGGGGTAGGGTTAGTCTTTTCGTTAAGTTAAGGGTTATTGTTAGGGCTAAGGCTAGGATTTTGTTTAGGTGTAGAGCTAGAGTTAAGGTTAGATTTAGGATTAGGTTTAGGTCTAGGGATAGTGATAGGGTTGGGCTTAGGTATAAGGTTATGGGTAGGGCTCGTGTTACGGTTTGGTCTAGTGTTAGAGTCAGGTTTAGACCTAAGTTAGTGTTAGAATAAGGGTCAGGGTTAGGGTTAAGTTTTGAGATAGGGTTCAAGCTAGAATGAGGGCTAGGGTTAGAACTATTAATATGATGAGAGTTTTGATTAGGCTGAGGATTAAAGATAGGTCTAGGGTTACCATTAGTTTTAGGGTTTTGCTTAGGGTTATGGATAGGGTTAGAGCTAGTGTTAGGGGTAGGGTTAGGGTTAAGGTTAAAGCTAGGTGTAGGGCTCAGATTAGGGCTAGTTTCTGTGTTAGCATTAGGGCTAGGGTTAGGGCAACAGGTAATGTAAGAACCAGGGTTACAATTAGGATTAGCTTTAGGGTTAGGGTTAGGGGTAGTTCTAGTGTTAGTGTTAGATTTAAGGTTAGGGTGATATTTAGAGTTATTTTTAGGTTAGGAGTCAGGGTCAGGGTAAGTTTTAGGGTTTGAGTTAGAACTCAAATTAGGGCTAGGTTTACTGTTAGGGTTCTGTTTAAGGTTAGCGTCAAGTTTAGAGCTAGGGTGTGTATTAGGATATAAGTCAGGATCAGGGTTAGTTTTAAGGTTAGGGTTAGGACTCCATTAGAGCTAGTATTAGTTCTTGTAGTAGTTTAGGGTTTGGTTTAAGTTAAGGTTTAGAGTTAGGTCAATTGCTTGGTTTTGTTTTAGTCCTAGGGTTAGGGTTAGAGCTAGTTTTACAATTATTATTAGGGTTAGGGCTAGTGTTAGTGTTAGGCTTAGACTTAGGGTTAGGGTTACATTTATAGTTAGGTTTAGATCTAGGATTAGGCTAGGATTAAGGATAGGGCAAGGGTTAGGGCCAGGGTTAGAGTTATGGCAAGGGATAGGGTTAGAAGTAGGGATAGGGCTAGTGTTAGGGTAAAATTTAGGTTTTTAGCTAGGTTTAGGGCTAGAACGAGGGTTAGGGTTAGCATTAGGGCTAGGTTTAGTGTTAGAGGTATGCTTAGGGTTAGGTTTAGGGCTGTAATTAGGGCTAGGTTTTTTGTGAGTTTTAGGGCTAGTGTTAGGTATATGGATAATGTAAGAGCTAGAGTTATGTTATGGCTAGATTTAGAGTTCATCTAGTGTTAGGGTTAGTTTTTGGGTTAGGGTAAGGTTTAGAGCTAGGGTTTTTGTTAGGGTAAGTGTCAGTGTTCAGGTTAGGATTAGGTTTAGGGTTATGTCAAAAATGAGGACTAGGGTTAGGTCTAGGGGTAGAGTTAGTGTTTAGTTTAAGTTAAGAGTTATTGTTAGGGCTAAGGCTAGGGTTATGGCTACATTTAGGGTTAGGTTTAGGTCTCTTGCTAGTGTTATTGTTAGGTTTAGGTTTAGGGTTAATGGTAGGGCTAGTGTTAGGTTTCAGATAAGATTTAGGGTCAGGTTTAAACCTAGGTTTAGTGTTAGGGTCAGAATAAGTATCAGGGTTAGTGTTAGGGTTTGGTTAAGTTTAGAGTTAGAATGAGGTTTAGGGTTAGGACTAGTAATAGAGGTAGGTTTTAGGGTAGGCATAGAATTAGGGTTAGAACTAGGGTAGCAATAGGGTGAGGGTTTGACTAAGTGTAAGAAATAGGGTTAGAGCCTAGGATTAGGACTAAGGATAGGGTTAGGTTTAGGGCCAGGGTTAGGGTTAGGGTTAAAGCTAGGGTTAGGCCTTGGATTAGGGCTAGGATTTGTATTAGGTTTAGGGCTATGGCTAATTTAAGAACTGGCATTATGATTAGGGCTACTTTTAGGGTTAGGGCTAGAATTAGGGTTATGGTTAGGGTTAAAGGTAGTGTTTGGTCTCTGATTAGGGATAGGTTTTGGGTTAAGTTAGGGTGAGGGTTAGGGCTATAACCAATGTAAGAACTAGGGTTATAATTAGAACTAGTTTTAGGATTAGGGTTAGGGCTAGTTCTAGGGTTAGGTTTAGGTTTAGGTTTTGAGTGATGTTTAGAGCTAGGGTTAGTATGAAGGTCAGAGTCAGGGTCAGGGTTTGTTTTAGGGTTAGGAATAGGACTCGAATTAGAGCTAGGATTTGGGCTAGGTTTAGGCTTAGGATTTTGTTTATGTTAAAGGTTAGGGTTAGGGCTAGGGCTCAGTTGTTTTGTAGGGCTAGGGCTAGGCTAGGACTAGTTTTAGGATTAGCATTAGTATTATGGCTTGTGTTAGTGAGAGGTTTAGCTTAGGGTTAGGTTTAGATTTAGAGTTAGGGTTAGATATAGGATTAGGGCTAGAGATAGGCTTAGGGCTAATATAAAGGCAAGTGATAAGAATATGGTAAGGGATAGGAGTAGAAATAAAAATAGGACTAGGGCAAGAGTTAGAGTTAGTCTTAGGGCTAGGATTAGGTTAGTTTTAGGGCTAAATTAGGGCTAGGATTAGTCTAGTGTTTGTACTAGGGTTAGGTGTAGTTTAGGCTTAGGTTTAGTTTTAGGGATAGGGTTACATTTAGGGGAAGGGATGGGGTTAGAGCCAGTTTTAGGGCTATGCCAAAGGTTGGAATTTTGGTTAGGTATAGGGTTATGGTTTGATTTAGTAATAAGGCTAGGTTTAGGGCTAGGATGAGGGCTAGGTTTTGTTTTAGGGTTATGGCAAGAATTAGGGCTAGGGCTAGTGTCAGGTCTAGGCTTACGTTAGGGATAGATTGAGGGTTAGATTTATGGCTAGGTGTAGTGTAAGGGTTCGGTTTAGGGAAGGGTCAGGTTTAGAGCAAGGGGTATTATTAAAGTTAGAATTAGGTTTTGGGTTTGGTTTAGGTTAGGGTTTAGGTTTAGAGTTTTAATTAGCATTAGGGTTTGGTTAGGATAATGATAGGTTTGGTTTAGGGTTCATCTTAGGTGTAGGGTAATTGATAGGGTTAAAGTTAGCAAAAGGGTTAGGGTTAGGCCTAGGGTTAGCCTTAGGGTTATGGTTGTGCTTAGGGTAAGAGATAGGGTTAGGGCTAGGTTTATGGTTATTATTAGGTCTAGAGTTATGGTTAGGCCTAGGGTTAGGTTTAGGTTTAGATTTAGGGTATGTTTTAGAGTTTGAGCTATGGTTAACACTAGGGCAAGTGTTAGGTTTAGGGTTAGGTCTAGGTTATAGTTACGGTTAGTATCAATGTTAGTGTTAAGGTTAGGGCTAGGATTATCATTAGGTTTAGGATATTGGATAGGGTTTAATGTCATGTTAGGCTTAGGGTTAGGGTTAGGGTTAGGTTTAGGCTTAAGGTTAGGGTTAGGGATAGGTTTAGTGTTAGGTTTAGGGTAATGGTTAGGGTTTGAGCAAGGGTTTGCTCTATGGCAAGGGTTAGGTTTATGGTTATGTCTAGGGTTAGGGTTAGGTAGAATTAGGGTAAGGGCTAGGGTTAACATCAGGGTTAGGGTTAGGTTTAGGTTAATGGGTAGGGTTAGAGCTAGGGTTAGGGCTAGGGTTTTCATTAAGATTAGGGTAATATGTAGGCTTAGAGATAGGGTTAGGGATAGGGTTAAGGTTAGAATTAGGGCTAGGGTTAAGGTTAGGTTTATGTCTAGGCCATGGGTTAGTGTTAGGTTTAGGTTAAGTTTAAGGGTTAGGTATTGAGCTAGTGTTTGGACTAGGATGAGGATTAGGGTTAGAGTCAGTGTGAGGGTTAGTGCTAGGGTTAGAATTAGGGTTATGGTTAGGGTTAGGGTAATGGATAGAGTTAGAGGTAGGTTTTGGCCTATGGTGATGGCTAGTTTCAGGGTTAGATATGACTAGGTGTAGTTTTAGGGTTATGTTTTTTTGTTAGGATAAAGTTTAGAGATAGGTTTTGTGTTAGGGTAAGTGTCAGTGTTCGTTTTAGGGTTAGGTTTATTATGGCCAGAATTAGGACTAGGATTTGGTCTAGGGGTAGGGTTAGTGTTTGGGTTAGGTTAAGGGTTATTATTAGGGCTAGGACTAAGTATTTGTTTAGGACTAGGCCTAGAGTTATCACTAGATAAAGGATTATGTGTAGGTCTAGGTCTTGTGTTAAGGTAAGGTTTAATTATAGGGTTACAGGTAGTGGCAATGTAAGGGGTTAGTTTAGGGTTAGGGTCAGGTTTAGAACTATCGGTAGTGTTAGGGTCAGAATAAGGGTCAGGGCTAGGGTTAGGGTTTGGGATGGTGACAGAGCTAGATTGAGGATTAGGGTTAGGACTAATAATAGAGTTAGGTTTTGGGTTAGGCTAAGAATTGGGTTTAGAACTAGGGTGGCTTTAGGGTTAGAGTTTGGCTTAGGGTAAGGGATAGGTTTAGCACTAGTATTAGGGCTAGGTTTAGGGTTAGGGTTAGGGCTAGGCTTAGGTTTAGGGTTAGGGTTAAAGCCAGGGTTAGAGCTTGGATGAGGGCTAGGCTAGGTTTTGTGTTAGCTTTAGGGCTACAGCTAATGTAAGAACTAGGGTTACAATTAGGGCCAGTTTTAGGGTTAGTGTTATGTCTAGGTTTAGTGTTTGGTTAGGTTTAGGGTTGGGGTTATGTTTAGGGTAATTGATAGAATAGGGTTAGCAAACGTGTTAGGGTTAGGATAAGGGTTAGCATTAGGGTTAGGATTAGGGTTAGTATTAGGGTAATGAATTGAGTTAGAGCTAGGGATAGGGCTAGGGTTAAGGTTAGTGTGAGTGTTAGGGTTAGTGTTAGGTTTAGGGTTATTGCAAGGATTAAATTTAGGGTTAGGTTTCAGGTAAGGGTTAGGACTTGGTTTAGGTTTAGAGTTAGGGTTAAAGCTAGGGTTGGGGCTCGCATTAGGGCTAGATTTTGGGTAACATTATGGCTAATGTTAGGGATACAGCTAATGTAAGAACTAGGGTTATGAATAAGGCTAATTTTAGGGTTACAGTTAGGCTTAAGTCTAGTTTTATGGTTAGGTTTAAGTTCAAGGTGATATTTTGAGCTAAGGTTAGTGTTAGATTCAGAGCCAGTGTCAGGATTAGCTTTAGGGTTGGGGATAGGACTTTTAATTAGGGGTAGGTTTAGGTCTAGATAAAGGGTAAGGATTTGGTTTAGGTTAAGGTTTAGGGTTAGTTCTATGGCTTCTTATGTTTTAGGGCTAAGAATAAAGTTAAGGGTAGTTTTACAATTAATGTTAGTGTTATTGCTAGTGATATGATGAGTATAGGCTTAGGGGTACATTTAGAGTTATGGTTAATTCTAGGGTTAGAGCTATGGCTAGGGTTAGGGCTAAGGTTAGGTCTAGTGTTTGGGTTCTGGTAAGGGATAGGGTTAGAACTAGGAATAGATATAGGGCGATAGTTAGTCTTAAGGCTAGGGTTAGTGTTAAGTTTAGGGCTAGGAATATGTCTAGTATTAGTGTTAGGGTTAGTCCTAGTGTTAGGGCTATGTTTAAGATTAGGTTTAGGATTAGGTTTAGGGGAAGGGATGGGGTTATAGCTAGGTTTAAGGAAGGCTAGGGCGATGATTAGAATTAGGTTTAGGTCTAGGGTTAGGTTTGTGTTAGAATTAAGGCTAGATTTGGGGTTAGGATGAGGGCTAGGGTTTGTGTTAGGTTTAGGGCAAGTTTTAGGGATAGGGATAAAGTCAGGTATAGAGTTATGGCTAAGAATAGTTATAGGGTTAGGTTCATGGCTAGGTCTAATGTTAGGTTTAGAGTAAGGCCCAGGTTAAGAGTAAGGTGTATTTTTAGGGTGAGAGTCAGGTTTCGGGTTTGCATTAGGTTAAATATTATGTTTAGGCTCAAATTAGCATTAGGGTTAGAATTAGGGTTAGGTTTATAAATTGGTTTAGGTTTAGGATTCAGGTTAAGATTAGGGTAATTGTTAGGGTTAGGGTTAGTGATAGGGTTAGGGTTAGGCCTAGGGTTAGCATTTGGGTTAGGGTTATTGTTAGAGTAATGAATAGCATTAGAGCTAGGGTTAGGGCTAGGGTTTTGGATAGGATTAGGCCTAGAGTTAGGGTTAGGGCTAGGCTAGAATTAGGTTTTGGGTTAGGTTTAGGGTACAGGTTAGGTTTTGAGCTAGGTTTAGTTCTAGGGTGAAGGTTATGTTTAGGATTGTGTCTAAGGTTAGATTTACAGTTAAGTTTAGGTTTAGTGTTAAGGTTAGGGCTAAGGTTATCTTTAGAGGTATGTTAATGGATAGGGTTAGATGTCAGGTTAGGTGTAGAGGTTGTTTTAGGTTTAGGGTTAGTGTTAGGGTTTGGGCTAGGGTTTGTGTTAAAGTAAGGATTAGGGGTTTTTATCTAGGGTTAAGACTACGATGAGGGTTAGGTTTAGGGTTAGGTCTAGAATTAGGTTTACAATTAGGATTAGAACTAGGGTTATCATTAGGGTTAAGGTTTGGTTTAGGGTAATGAATAATTAAAGAGATAGTATTAGGGCTAGTGTTAACATTATGATTAGGGCTAGGATTAGGATTAGGTTTAGGCATATGTCTAGGGTTATGTTTAGGGTTAGGTTTTGGGTTTTATCTATGGTTAGGTCTAAGGCGAGGGTTAGGATTAGTGTGAGGGTTA
>NW_027288418.1:300000-401925 GCF_047511675.1 Marmota flaviventris | reverse complement strand
GGGTTAGTGTAAGGGTTAGGGTTAGGGTGAGTATTAACGTTAAGTTTAGGGTTAGGGTTATGTTTGTGTGTTTGTTTTATGGTTAAGTTTAGGTTTAATTATAGTGTTAGTGTTTGGGATAGGTTTAGAGTTAGAGGTAGTGTTAGGGTTAGGGTTAGGGTTAATATTAGGGTAAGCATTAGGTTTAGGTTTAGGTTTAGGGTTAGTGTTAAAGTTAGTATTATGGTTAGGGTTAGTTTTAGAGTTAGGGTTAGAGATAGGGTTATGGTTAGAGTTAGGTTAATGTTAGAATTAGGATTAGGGTTTGTGTTAGGGTTAAGTTTAGAATAGTGTTTTGTTAGGAATAGGGTTAGGTTTAGTGTTAGGGTTATGGATAAGATTAGGGTTAATTTAGGGTTAGAATTAGGGTTAGGTTTAGAATTAAGATTACGGTGAGGTTTAGAGTTGGAGTAAGTGTTAGTGTTAGGGTTAGGGGAAGAGTTAGGGTAGTGTTAGTGTTAGGTTTAGGATTATTGTTAGGGTTAGGATTAGTGTTATGGTTAGTGTTAGTTTTAGGGTTAAAACTAGGGTTCGTGTTAGGGTTAGGGTTAGACATTGGATTTGTGTTAGGGTTAGTGGTAGGTTTAGGATTAGGGTTAGTGTTAGTGTTAGGGTTAGTGTTAGGATTAGGGTTAGTGTTATGGTTAGTGTTAGTTTTAGGGTTAAAATTAGGGTTCGTGTTAGGGTTAGGGTTAGACATTGGGTTCGTGTTAGGGTTAGTGGTAGGTTCAGGATTAGGGTTAGTGTTAGTGTTAGGGTTAGGGTTAGGATTAGGTTTGGGATAAGGGTTAGAGTTAGTTTTAATGTTAGGGTTACCTTTAGGGTTAGTGTTAGGCTTAAGGTTACAGTTAGTGTTAGTTTAGATTTAGGGTTACAGTGAGGTTTTTTGTTAGGGTTAAGGTTAGGGTTAGTGTTAGTGTTAGGGTTAGGGTTACGTTTAGGATTATGGTTAGTTTTAGGTTTAGTTTTAGTGTTAGGATGAGGGTTTGAATTAAGTTTATGGTTAGGGTTAGTGTTTGTTTTAGGGTTGGTGTTAGTGTTAATGATAGGGTTTGGGTCCGGGTTTGGATTACTGTTATAATTAGCGTTAGGTTGGGGTTACGTTTAGGGTTAGTGTTAGGGTTAAGGTTATGGTTAGCATTAGTGTTAGGGTTTGGGTAAGTGTTAGGGTTAGTGTTCGGGTTGTGTTAGGGTTAGGGTTAGTGTTAGGGATAGTGTTCGGTTTGTGTTAGTGTTAGGGTTAGTGTTAGGGTTAGCATTAGGGTTAGGGTTATGGTTAGTGTTAGGGTTAGTATTAGAGTTAATGTTAAGTTGCTGGTTTGTGTTAAATTTAGTGTTAGTGTTAGGGTTAGGTTTAGGGTTAGTGTTAGATTTAGGATTATGATTAGAGTTAGATTCAGTGTTAGGATTTGGGTTAGAATTAGTGTTATGTTTAGGCTTAGGTTTAGTGTTAGGGTTAGGGTTATGGTTAGGCTTAGGTTTAGTGTTAGGGTTAAAGTTAGGGTTAGGATTAAGGTTAGCTTTAGGGTTAGTGTTTAGGGTTAGAAGTAGGGTTAGTGTTAGTGTTAGGATTAGGTTTTGTGTTAGGGTTAGGGTTAGGATGAGGGATAGACTTAGGGATTGTGTTAGGTTTAGGGTTAGAGTTAGGGTTAGGGTTAGGTTTAGGGTTAAAGTTAGATTTAGTGTTAGTTCTCGGGTTAGGGTTAGGATTAATGTTAGTGTTGGGGTTAGTGTTTGTGTTAGTGTTAGGGTTAGAGTTAGACTTAGAATTTGTGTTAGGTTTACGGTTTGAGTTAGGGTTAGGGTTACAGTTTGGATTAGGGTTAGGGTTAGGGTTAGTATTAGGGTTATGGTTAGTTTAGGGTTACTGTTAGGGTTAGAGTTTGGTGTGTGTTAGCGGTAGGGTTAGTGTTAGAATAGGTTTACATGTAGGATTATTGTTACGGTTACAAATAATGTTAGCATTTTGGTTTGACTAGGTTTAGTGATAGGGTTAGTTATTGGGTTAGTGTTAGGGTTTTGTTAGGGTTAGTGTTAGGGTTAGGGTTAGAGTTTAAATTAGGGTTAGGGTTAGGGTTAGTGTTAGGGTTAGGGATAGAGTTTGTGTTAGGATTAGAGTTTGTGTTAGGGTTAGGGTTAGGTTTATGGTTAGGTTTAGGGTTAGTGTTAAAATTAGCATTTGGGTTCGTGTTAGGGTCAGGGTTAGGGTTAGGGTCAGTGTTATGGTGAGGTTTAGTGTCAGGGTTAGGGTTAGGGTTAGCAATAGTTTAATTAGTGATAAGTAGATGTTTAGTGTTAGGGTTATGGTAAGGGTTAGTGTTAAAGTTAAGATTAGGTTTAGGGATAGGGTTAGTGTTAAGGTTATGTTAAGGGTTAGTGTTAGGGTTAGTGTTACAGTTTGTGTTAGTGTTAGTGTTAGGGTTTGGGTTTGGGTTAAGTTTAGGGTTAGTGTTAGGATTTGTGTTAGGTTTAGGGTAAGTGTTAGGGTTAGGTTTACAATAATGATTAGGGTTAGTTTTAAGGTTAGTTTTGGTGTTAGTGTTAGGGTTTGTGTTACCATTAGGGTTAGTGTTAGGGTTAAGCTTAGGTTTAGGATTCGTGTTAGTGTTAGGGTTACAGATAGGGTTAGAAATGGGGTTAGGTTTAGTAACAGGTTTACATTTATTTTTAGAGTTATGTTTAGGGTTAGTATTAGATTTAGGTTTAGGGTTATTGATAGGTTATGGTTGGTTTAGGGTTACTGTTAGTTTTAGGCTTAGTAATAGGGTTTTTCTTAGGGTTAGGGTTAGGTTTAAGGTAAGTGGTAGGGTTAGTGTTAGAGTTAGGGTGATATTTAGGGTTAGCGTTATTGTTAGGGTTAAGGTTAGTGTTGGGGTTAGTGTTAGGTTAAGGGTAAGTGTTAGGGTTATGGTTAGGGTCGGCTTTAGTGTTAGTGTTATGGATAGAGTTAGGGTTAGTGTTAGGGTTTGTTTTAAAGTTAGGATTAGGGTTAGGGTTAGGGTTAGGGTTTTTGTTAGGGTTAGGTTTAGGGTTAGAATTACTAATAGGTTTACTGTTAGATTAAAGTTTATGGTTAGAGTTAGTTTTAGGGTTACATTTAGGGTTAGGGTTAGTGTTATGTTTAGGCTTAGGTTTAGTGTTAGGTTAGAGTTAGTGTTTGTGTTAGGATTAGGGTTAGAGTTAGTGTTAGGTTTAAGGTTAGGTTTAGAGTTAGGATTGGGTTAGGTTTAGGGTTATGGATTTGGTTTAGGGTTTGTGTTAGGGTTAGGATTACAGTTAGGTGTAGGGTTAGGTTTAGTATTAGGGATAGGTTTTGGCTTAAGATTAGTGTTAGGGTTAACATTAGGTTTATATTTAGTGACAGTGTTAGGGTTAGGATTAGGTTTAGTATTTGGGTTAGGGATATGCTTAGTGTTAGGTTTAGTGTTAGTGTTAGGTTTAAGGTTAAGTTTAGGATTTGTGTTAGGGTTTGGTTTATTGTTAATGTTATGGTCAGTATTAGTATTTGTGTTAGGGTTAGGGTTAGGATAGTTTTAGGATTTGTTTTAGGGCTAGGGTTAGTGTTAGTGTTAGAGTTACAGTTATGGTTATGTTGAGGGTTAGGTTTGGTTTAGTGTTAGGGTGAGTGTTAGTGTTAGGGTTAGCATTAGGTTTGAGGTTAGGGTATGTGTTAGGGTTAGGTTTAGGTTTAGTGTTAGGTAAGGGTTACAGGAATGATTAGTATTAGGTTCAGGATTAATGTTCGTTTTAGGGTGTGGATTTGGGTTAAGGTAAGGGTTAGAGTTAGGTTAGGATTAGGGTTGGGATAGGGTTAGTGTTAGGTTTAGAGTTAGGGTTAGCAATAGTATAATATTTAAAGATAAGTTTAGGGTTAGTGTTAGGGTTAAGGTTAGGGTTAGAGTTAGTGTTATGGTTAGCATTAGAGTTAGGGATATGTTTAGTGTTAGGGTTACCGTTAGAGTTAGCTTTAGGGTTAGTGTTTGATTGAGTGGGTTTGGATTAGGTTTAGTGTTAGGTTTAATGTTAGAGTTTGGGTTTCGGTTTGTGTTAGTATTAGGGTTAGGGTTAGTTTTAGGTTTACTGTTAGGTTTAGGGTTATTGTTAGGATTAATGTTAGTGTTAGGGTTTGTGTTTGGGTTATTGTTAATGTTACTGTTAGGGTTAGTGTTTGTGTTAGGGTTTTTTGTTAGGGTTAGAGTTATGGTTAGTGTTAGTGTTAGGTTACAGTTAGGGTTACTGTTAGGTTTATGGTTAAAGTTCATCTTAGTGTTAGGGATAGGTTTAGTGTTAAAATTAGGGTTAGGGTTAAGTAAAGGGTTAGGGATAGTGTTAGTTTTAAGAGTTGGTTTAGGGTTAGTGTTAGCTTTAGGGTTAGGTTTAGGTTAGTGTTAGGGATAGGGTTAGGGTTAGGGTGAGTGTTACTGTTAGGGTTAGTGTTAGGGTAAGTGTTAGGGTAAGGGTTAGGATAGGGTTAGTTTTAGGGTATGGGTTATACTTTGGATTAGGATTAGAATTATGGTAATGTTAGGGCTAGGGTTACGGTTAGGATTAGCATTAGGTTTAGGTTTAATGTTCGTGTTTAATTTTGCATTAGAGTTAGTGTTAGGGTTACTAATAAGGTTTGGGTTAGGTTGAGGGTTAGGTTTAGTGTTAGGGATAAGTTTATGTTAGTGATACGGTTAGGGTTAGGGTTAGGTTTAGTGTGAGAGTTAGGATTAGAGTTAGGGTTAGGATTAGGGTTAGGTTTAGTGTTACTGTTTGGGTCAGAGTTAGGTTTATGGTTAGGTATAGTGTTAGGGTTAGGGATAGGTTGAGAGGTAGTGTTAGGGTACGGGTTAGGGTGATTGTTATGCTTAGGGTTAGGGTTAGGTTTAGGATTAGTTTTAGTTTTAGGTTTAGGGTTAAAGTTAGTATAAGGCTAAGAATTAGGGTTAAGGTTAGGGTTAGTTTTAGGGTTAGGGTTAATTTTAGCATTAGGGTTAGAGTTAGGGTTAGGGTTAATATTAGGTTGAGTGTTACTGTTTGAGTTTGGGTTTGTTATGTTTAGAGTTATGGTTATGGTTAGATTTATTAATAGGACTAGGGTTGGGATTAGGTTTAGTGTTAGGTTTAGGGTGAGGGTTAGTGTTAGGGTTACTGTTAGAGTTAGGGTTAGGTTGAGGGTTAATGTTAGGATTAGTGTTAGGGTAAGGCTTTGGTTAAGGGTTAGAATCCGTATTAGGGTTAGGGTTGGGATTAGGGTTAGGATTAGGTTTAGGTTTAGTGTTACTTTTAGGGTTAGGGTAAGAGTTAGTTTAAGGATGATAATTTGGGATAAGTTTAGGGTTAGGGTTAGTTTCAGGATTAGGGTTAATTTAGCATTAATTTTAGAGTTAAGTTTAGAATTAGGGTTAGGGTAAGTATTAGGTTGAGTGTTACGGTTTGAGTTCCATTTTGTGTTACATTTAGGGTTATGGTTATGGTGAGAATTAGTGATAGGATTAGGGTTGAGGTTTGGTTTAGTCTTGGGTTTAGGGTAAGGGTTAGTATTAGGATTAGTGTTAGGGTTAGGTTTATGCTTAGGGTTAGAATTCATGTTAGGATTAGGGTTATGGTTGGCGTTAGGGTTAGTATTAGGATTGGGTTAGGGTTAGGGTTAGTTTTAAGTTTGATGTTAGGGTTAGTGTTAGGGTAATAGTTAATATTAGCGTTAGTGTTAGGGTTAGGGTTGCAGGTAGGGTTAGTGTTTATATTAGGGATAGGGTTAGTGTTAGTGTTAGGGTTAGGGTTAGGGTTAGTTTTAGGGTTAGTTTTTCTTTTATAATTAGGGTTAGGGTTACATTAGGGATAGGTTTATCATTAAAATTATTGTTAGGTGTAGGTTTATTGTTAGTGTTATTGTTAATGTTAAGTTTAATTTTAGGGTGAGTGTAAGGGTTAGGTTGATTGTAAGGGTTAGTGTTTGTGTCAGGGTTTGAGTTAGTGTTAATGTAAGGCTTAGAGTTATGGTTAGGGTTAAGTTTAGTGTTATGGTTAAGGTTAGGCTTTGTGTTAGGTTTTGTGGTAGGTTTAGGGTTAGGGATAGTTTTGGAATTACCATTAGGATTACTGTTAGGTTTAGGGTTAGGGTTAGTGTTAGAATAAAGGTTCCGGTTATGGCTAGTGTTAGGGTTTGGGTTAGGGTTAGGGTTAGTGTGAGGGTTGTGTCAGGGTTAGTTTTAGTGTTACGGTTATCATTAGGGATAGGTATAGTGTTAGGGTTAGCGTTACAGTTAGGGTTAGGGTTAGCATTAGTGCAAGGGTTCAGTTTAGGGTTAGGGTTAGGGTTACAGTTAGGGTTATGGTTAGGGTTAGGTTCTGTGTTGAGGTTAGTATTAGGATAAGGGATAGGTTAGGTTTAGAGTTAGAGTTAAGGTTAGTGTAAAGATAGGTTTAGTGTTATGTTTAGGATTATTTTTTGTGTTAGGGTTAAGGTTAGGGTAAGAATTAGGGTTTGTTTAAGGTTTAAAGTTAGAGTTATGGTTAGAAATTGGATTAGGATTAGGGTTATTTTTAGGGTTAGTAATAGGGTTAGGGTTAGTGTTACGTTTAGGGTTATGGTTAGGGTTAGGTTTTCTCTTAGTATTAGTGTTATGGTTAGGTTAGATTTAGGGTTAGTGTTCAGGTTAGGGTAAGGTTTAGGGTAAGGTTAATGATTAGTGTTCAGTTAGGTTTAGGTTTAAGTTTAGGGTTAGTTTTAGGGTTAGGGTGAGGTTTAGGGTTAGGGTTATGGTTTGTGTTGTTTATGTTTAGGGTAAGTGTTAGGTTAGGTTTATGGGTAGGATTAGGGGTAAGGTTAGGTTTAGTGTTAGTCTTAGGGTTTGTGTTAGGTTTAGGGTTAGGTTTAGTATTAGTTATTGGGTTTAGGTTAGTTTTAGTGTTAGGGTTAGCATTAGTTTTAAGATTAGTGATAGGGTTAGGGTTAGGGTTAGTTTTAGTGTTAGGGTTAGGGTTAGGGTTCATGTTAGGTTTATGGTTAAAATTAGCATTAGTGTTCGTGTTAGGGTTAGGTTTAGGTTTAGCAATAGGGTTAGGGTTAGGTAGAGGTTTAGTGTTAGTGTTAGTGTTATGATTAGGGTTTGGTTAGTGTTATGTTTAGAGCTAGGGTTCGTGTTATTGTTATTTAAGGTTTGCATTAGGGTTACTATTAGGGTTAGGATTTTGTTAGGGTTAGTGTTAGGGTGAGCATTAGGTTTAGGATTAGTGTTAAGGTTAGGGTTAGTTTTAATTTTAGTGTTAGGACTAGGGTTAGGGTTCATGTTAGGGTTATGTTTAGTGATAGGGTTTGTGTTAGGTTTAGGTTTAGGGTTAGAGTTAGGTTTAGCATCAGGGTTAAGATTAAGGTTGTTTTTAAGTTTACTGATAGGGTTAGTGTTAAGTTTAGGGTTATGATTAAGGTTAGGTTTTGTCTTAGGTTTAGTGTTATGGATAAGTTTAGAGTTAGGGGTAGTGTTCGGTTAGAGTAAGTTTTAGGGTTAGGTTAGTGTTCGGTTTTGGTTAGGTTTAGTTTGACAGACAAGATTAGGGTTAGTGTTAACATTAGGGTTTGGGTTAAGGTTAGGGTTATGCTTAGGATTAGTGTTAGTGTTAGGGTTAGGGTTAGGTACAATGTAAATTTTAGGAATATGTTTAGGGTTAATGTTAGGGTTAGGGTTACATTTAGTGTTAGTGTTATGGTTACAGTTAGGGTTAGGTTTAGGTTTAGTGTTAGGATTAGGGTTTGTGTTAGGATTAGTGTTAGGGTTAGAATTAGGTTTAGGATTAGGGTTAGGGTTAGGATTAGGGATAGGGTTCATGTTAGGGTTGGGTTAGGTTTAGTGTTAGTGTTAGGGTTTGGATTAGGATTAAGGTTAGGGTTAGTTTTAGAGTTAGGTTAGGTTTAAGTTAGGGTTAGTGTCAGGGTTAGGGTTAGGTTTTGTGTTATGGTTAGTTTTAGGGTTATGGTTAGGTTTAAAATTAGGGTTAGGTTTAAGGATAGGGTTAGTTTCAGTGTTAGTGTTAGGGTTAGGTTTAGGGTAAGAGTTAGGGTTAGCTTTAGGCTTAGGCTTAGGGTTAGTTTTAGGTTTATTGTTAAGGTTAGTGTTACTTTTAGTGTTAGGTTTATAATTAGTTTTAGGTTTGGTGTAAGTGTTAGGGTTATTGTTGGATTTAAATATAGGTTTATTGTTTGGGTTGGGGAAAGGTTTAGCGTTAGGTAAGGTTTAGGATTATGTTTTCCACTAGGTTTAGTTTTTGGGTTAGGGTTAGTGTTAAGGTTAGGCTTTGGGTTAAGGTTAGGTTTAGGGTTAGTGTCATGGTTTGTGTTATGTTTAGGGTTAGTGTTAGTGTTAGGGTTACATTTAGGATTAGGTTTAGGGTTAGGATTAGTATTAAGTTTTGTGTTAGGGTTAGGGTTAGATTTAGTGTTAGGTTTATGGTTAGGGTTTGTGTTAAGGTTAAGTTTAGGGTTTTGATGGTGTTATGGTTACAGTTAGGATTAGGTTTAGTGTTAGGATTACTGTTAATGTTAGGGTTTGCATTAGGGTTAGTGTTAGGGTTAGGGTTAGTGTTAGGGTTAGTTTTAGTGT
Organism: Marmota flaviventris; assembly: GCF_047511675.1. NCBI lineage: Eukaryota > Metazoa > Chordata > Mammalia > Rodentia > Sciuridae > Marmota > Marmota flaviventris. The sequence goes on along the minus strand of NW_027288418.1, from coordinate 393,301 downwards.
TAGGGTTAGGATTAGTGTTATTGATTGGGTTAGGGTTAGGGTTAGGGTTACATTTAGGGTTAGTGTTAGGGTTAGTTTTCTAGTTCATCTTAGGGTTAGGGTTAGGATTATTGTTAGTGTTAAATTTAGGGTTAGTGTTAGGGTTAGTTTTAGGATTAGGGTGTTATGATTATGATTGGGGTTAGGGTTAGGGTTAGTGTGAGATTCAAGAAAGGGTTTAGGATAAGTGTTAGCATTAGGGTTAAGTTTAGGTTTAGTATAACAAATAGAGATAGTGTTAGGCTTAGGGTAAGTGTTACAGTTAGGGTTACAATTAAATTTATTGTGATGCTAAGGTTTAGGATTTGGGTCTTGTTAAGTTTTAGGGTTAGTTTAAGAGTTATATTTAGTGTTATGGTGAGGGCTAGACTTAGAGTTAGGTTTAGGGTTAGGGTTAGTGTTAGTGTAAGGTTTAGGAATCGGTTAGGTAAAGTGTTAGGTTTATTATAAGGCTTAGGTTTAGGGTTAGGGTTAGCGTTAGTTTTAGGGTAAATGTTAGGGTTAAAATTAGGGTTAGGTTTAGGTTTGGGGTTAGGGTTATGGATAGGATAAGGGTTAGAATTAGGGTTATGTTAGGGATAGGGTAAGTGTTAGGGTTATGGTTAGGGTTACTGTTAGTGTTTGGTTTAGGTTTAGTTTTAGGTTTAGGTTGGGGGTTAGTGTTAGAGTTAGGTTTAGGTTTTATGGTTACCTTTAAGTTTAGTGTCAATGAGAGCCTTAGATTTGGAGTTAGGGTTAGTGTTAGCATTAAGGTTAGTGTTAGGGTTAGTGTTAGGGTTAGGGTTAGGTTTAGAGTTAGTTAATGGTTAGGGTTACATTTAGGTGAAGTTTAGAATTATGGTTTGGGTTAGGGTTTGTCTTTGGTTTATGGTTAGTGTTAGCGTTAGGGTTAGGGTTACGGTTAGGGTTAGGTTTTGTGTTATGGTTAGGTTTAGAATTTGTGTTAGGGTTAGTGTTAGGATAGGATTTGGATTATGGTCATGATTAGCATTAGGGTTAGGATTAGGGTTACTGTTAGGGTTAAGATTATGTTTATGGTTGGTGTTAGGGTTTGGGTTAGGTTTAAGTTTAGTGTTAGGGTTGGGTTCGGTTTAGGGTTAGTGTTACGGTTAGCATTAGGGTTAGGTTTAGGGTTAGGCTTAGTGTTAGCCTTAGGTTTAGGGTTAGTGTTAGGGTTTGTGTTAAGGTTAAAGTTAAGATTAACTTTAGGATTAGGGTTAATGTTTTTGTTAGGGTTAGGGTTAGTGTGAGGTTTAGAGTTAGGGTTAGGTTTAGTGTATGCATTAGTGTTATTGTTAGGGTTAAAGTTAGGGATAGTGTTAGGGTTAGGTATATGATTAGGGTTTAATCAGGGTTACAGTTAGGGCTAGAATTAGTGTTAAGGTAAGGTTAGGTTTTGGTTACTGTTAGGATTAGGGTTAAGGTTAGGGTTAAGATTTGTTTTGGGTTTAGGGTTAGGGTAAGTGTTCATGTTAGGGTTAGGGTTTGTTTTAGAATTAGTGATACGGTTAGAGTTATGGTTAGCATTAGGTTTGTGTTAGGGTAAGAATTATGGTTTGTGTTAGGGTAAGGTTTAGGTTTAGATTTTCTGTAAAGTTTAGGGTTAAACGATAGGTTTAGGGTTAGGTTTAGGGTTAGGATTAGTGTTAAGTTTAGAGTTATGGTTAAGTTTAGGATTTTAGGATTAGTGTTTGGGATAACGTTATACATAGGTTTAGGGAAAGTGTTAGCTTTAGAATTAGGGTTAGTGTTACAGTTAGGGTTAAGATTAGGAAGAGGGTTAGAGTGGGGCATAGGGTTAGGGTTAGGGTTAGTTTTATGGTTACCAGTAGGTTAAGTATAGTGTTAGGATTGTGGTTAGTGTTACTGTTATTGTTAGGGTTAGGGTTAGGTTTAGGGTTAGTGACAAAGTTAGTGTTGGGGTTAGACTTAGTGTTAGGTTAGGGTTAGAGTTAGGGTTAGTGTTCGTGTTAGGGTTAGGGTTACATTTAGGTAAGGATTACGGTTTAGGGTTCATGCTAGCATTAAGTTAGATTAGTGTTAGTTTTAGTTTTAAAGATAGGGTTAGAGTTAGGGTTAGAGTTAGGGTTAGGATTAGGGTTATAGTTAGGTTTAAGGTTAGTGTTAGAATAAGGGTAAGGTTTAGGGTGAGCTTAAAGTTAGAATTAGGGTGAGGGTTATAGTTAGGCTCAGGATTAGGGTTATTGTTAGTGTTAGTCGTAGGGTGAGGGTTACGGTTAGTTTTAGGGTTAGGGTTAGGGTTAGAGTCAAAGTTAAATTTAGTGTTAGTGTTAGGGTTAGGGTTAGGGTTAGGTGAGTTAGGGTTCAAGATAGGGTTAGGGTTAGTATTAGTGTTATGTTTAGGTATAGGATTAGGTTTAGGTTAGGGTTAGGGTTATGTATAGGGATCATGTTAGGGTTAATGTTAGGGTTAGTGTTAGCTTTAGTTTTAAACTTAGTGTTAGGGTTAGGGTTAGTGTTAGGGTTAGGGTTAGGGTTATAGTTAGGTTTAGGGTTAGTTTTAGGATTAAGGTTAGGTTTACGGTTAGCTTATGGTTAGAATTAGTGTGAGGGTTATATTTAGGCTCAGGATTAGGGTTATTGTTAGCGTTAGTGGTAGGGTTAGGGTTAGAGTTAGTTTTATATTTACAGTTAGGGTTAGAGTCAAAGTTAGGTTTAGTGTTACTTTTAGGGTTAGTGTTAGGGTTAGGGTTAGGTTTGCTGTTAGGGTTAGATTTAGGGTTAGGTTTATGGTTCGCGATAGTATTAGAGTTATGTTTAGTGTTAGGGTTTCTTTTAGGTTTAGGTTAGAGTTAGGGTAAAATTTTGGTTTAGAGTTAGGGTTAAGGTTATAGTTAGTATTAGTTTTAGGGTTAGTGTTAGAGTTAGTGTTAGGGTTAGGTTTTAGGTTAGTGTTAGCTTTAGGGTTAGGGTTTGTGTTGGGGTTACAGTTAGGATTATGGTTCGGGTTATGATAAAAGTTAGGATTACGGTTAGAGTTAGGTTTAGGGTTATGTTTAGGTTAGGGTTAGGATTAGAGTTAGTGTTAGGGTTGGGGTAAGGGTTAGGTTTAAGATTCGTGTTAGTGTTAGGTTTAAAGTTGGTGTTAAATTAGGATTAGGGTTAGATATATGGTTCATTTTAAAGTTAAAATTAGGGTTCGTGTTAGGTTTAGGTTTAGGGTTAGGGTTAGGGTTAGTGTTAAGGTCAGGGTTAGGGTCAGGGTTATATTTATTGTTACGGTTAGGGTTAGACTTAGAGTTAGGGTTAAGGTAAGGTGTAGGGTTAAGTTTAGTGTTAGGGTTAGGTTTAGGGTTTGGGTTAAATTAGGGATAGGGTTAGATTTAAGGTTCGTGTTAGGATTAAGGTTAGGTTTTTTGTTATGTTTAGGTTTAGGGTAAGGTTTCAGTTTAGGATTAGTGTTAGGATTAGTTTAGGGTTAGGGTTATAATTAGTGTTAGTGTTAGGATTAGGGTTCGTGTTAGGGTTAGGGTTAGGATTAGGGTTAGGGTTAGAGTTACAGTTAGGATTAGGTTTAGGTTGAGTGTTAAGTTTAGTGTTCGAGTTTGAGTTATATTTGGTGTTAGGGTTAGGGTTAAGGTTAGGGATAAAATTAGGGTTAGAGTTAGTGTTACGTTTTGGATAAAGGTTAGGGTTATGTTTATTGTTTGGTTTAGGGTTAGTGTTAGGTTTAGGGTTAGGGTTAGAGTGAGGCTTAGGTTTATTTTCAGGGTGACATTTAACTTTATGGTTAGGAATAGGGTTGTGGTTAGGGTTAGCGTTAGGTTTAGGTTACTGTTTAGTTATGGGTTAGTGTTAGGGATATGGTTAGGGTTAGTGGTAGGATAGTGTCCGAGTTAGGATTAGGGTTAGGGTTTGTTTTAGGGATAGGAATAGGGCTAGAGTTATGTTTTTGTTTAGGGTAAGGGTTAGAGTTAGGATTAGTGTTCGGGTTAGAATTAGGTTTAGGTTTAGGATTATGTTAAATGTTAGGGTTATGTTAGGATTACGTTAGGGGTAGAGTTAGGGTTAGTGTTCGGGTAACTCTTAAGATTAGAGTTAGGTTTAGAATTAGCATTAGTGTTTGGGTTTGGGTTATAGTTAGGTTTAGGGTTAGTGTTACTGTTTGAATTAGGGTTAGTGTTAGGTTTAGCGTTACGGTTAGGGAGCGGGTTAGCATTAGGGTTTGGGTGAGTGTGAGGTTTAGGGTTAGGTAAGGGTTAGGTTCAGGGTTATGTTAGGTATAGTGTTATGGTTTGTGTTAGGGTTTGTGTTAGTATTAGGGTTATGGTTAGGGTTAGGGTTACAATAGGGTTAGGGTTATGGTGAGGGTTAGGGTTAGATTCAGTTAGGTTTAGGTTTAGGATTATTGTTAGGGTTAGTGTTAGGGTTATGTTTAGGTAAGCATTAGGTTTAGGGTTAGGGTTATGGTTAGGATCAGGGTCAGGTTTAAAGATAGGATTAGGGTTAGTTTTAGGTGTAGTTTTAGCTTTAGGGCTAGTTTAGAATTAGTGTTAGCCTTAGGGTTATCATTTGTGATAGGGATAGGATTAGTTTTAGGGTTTTTGTTATGGTTAGGGATATGAATAGTTTTATGTTTAGAATTAGGTATAGATTGAGGCTTAGGGTTAGTTTTAGGGTTACAGTTAGGGTTAGGGTTAGGGTATAGTTAAGGTTAATGTTAGTGTTATGTTTAGGGTTAGGGTTAGGGTTGATGTAAGGGTTAGTGTAAAGATTTGGGTTTGAATTAGTGTTAGGGTTAGTGTTAGTGTTAGGGTTAGGGTTATGTAAGTTTTAGCATTAGGGTTAGGATTATGGTTTGCGTTAGGGATTTTGTTAGGGTTAGGATTAAGTTTACATTAGGGTTAGGGATAGAGTTAGGGTTAGGATTGAATTAGTGGTAGGGTTAGGTTTATGTTTAACGTTATGTTATATTTAGGTTTAGGGTTATTGTTATGCTTAGAGTAATGTTAGTTTAAATGTTAGGGTTAGGGATGCGGTTAGTGTTAGGCTTAGGGTGAGGGTTAGGGTTAGGGTTTGAGTTAGGGTTAGTGTTAGTGTTCAGGATAGGTTAGGATTATTTTGGGGTTAAGATTAGGGTAACGGTTAGGGATAGGGTTAGGGTTAAGTTTAGGGTTAGTTTTAGGATTATATTTAGGGTTATTGTTAGGGTTAGTTTTGGGTTTAGAATTAGACTTAGAGTTAAGTTTAGGGTTAGTATTAGCGTTAGGGTTAGGATTAGGGTTAGGGTTAGTGTTAGGATTAATATTAGGGTTAGATTAATGATTTGTGTTAGGATAAGTGTTATGGTTAGGATTTGTGTTAGGGTTAAAGTTAGATTTAAACTTTGGGTTATGGTTAGTAAAAGGTTTAAAGTGATGTGTATGCTTAGATTAGGGTTAGTTTTATGGTAATATGTAAGTTAGGGTTATTGTTAGTTATAGGGTTAAGGTTAGTGTTAGTTTTAGGGTTAAGGTTACGGTTAGGATTTGGTTTAGGGTTAAAGTTAGGGTTCGGATTAGTGATAATATTGGGTTGAGTTTTGGGTTAGTGTTAGGGTTATGGTTACTTTTATGTTAGGGTTAAGGTTAGGGTTAGGGTTAGGTTTAGTGTTAGGGTTAGAGTTAGGGTTAAAATTAGGAAATGGTTAGAGTTAGTGTTATGTTAGGGTTAGGGTTATGTTTTGTGTTAGGGTTAGTGTTAGGGTTAGTGTTAGTGTTAGGTTTATGGTTAGGTTTAAGTTTAGTGTTAGGGTTAAGGTTAGTGTTAGGGTTAGTTTTAGGGTTAGGGTTAATGTTAAGTTTAGTGTTAGTGTTAGGGTTAAGGTAAGGGTTAGGATTAGGGTTAGTGTTAGTGTTAGAATTAGAATTTTTGTTAGGGTGTGGGTTAGGGTTAAGGTAAGGGTTAGGGTTAGGGTGAGCGTTAGTGTTACTGTTATGGTTAGGGATAGGGATAGGTTTCTGTTAGGGTTAGGGTTAGGGTTAATTATACTCTTAGAATTAGTGTTAGGGTTAGAGTTAGGGTTATGGTTAGGTTTAGGGTTAGGTTTATGTTTAGTGTTAGTATTAGGGTTATGGTATGATTAGGGTTAGGGTAAGGGTTAGGTTTATGGTTAGTGTTAGGTTTAGTATTAGGTCAGTGTTAGGGTTAGGGTTAGTTAGGGTTAAGTTTCGGGTTAGGGTTAGGGTTTGTGTTAAGGTTAGGAATAGGGTTAATTTTAGGTTTACAGATAAGATTAGGATTATGTTTAGGGTTAGAATTAGCGTTAGGTTTAGTGTTAGGATTATTATTAGGCTTAGTGATAGAGTTAATGTTAGTGTTAGGGTTAGGTGTAGAGTTAGGTTTAGTGTTAACATTAGTGTTAGGGTTAAGGTTAGGGTTAGGTTTAGTGTTAGGTTTGCAGTTAGGTTTAGGGTTAGGTTTAGTGTTAGTATGGGGGTTATGTTTAGGGTTAGAATTAGTGATAGGATTAGGTTTGGGTTTAGGTTTATTGTTAGGGTTGGGGTTAGGATTAGGATTAGTGTTACAGTTAGTGTTAGTCTTAGGGTTAGTGAGGTTAGTTTTAGTGTAAGTGTTAGGCTTAGGGTTAGACTTCGGGTTTGTGTTGGAGTTAGGGTTATGGTTTGGATTAGGGTTAATGTTAGGGTTAGGGTTAGTTTTAGGAGTGGGTTTAGGGTTAGGTTTAAGGTTCATGTTAGAGTTAAGTTGAGGGTTAGGATTAGGGTCAGGGTTAGTTTTAGGGTAAGAATTAGTTTTCAGGTTAGTGTAAGGCTATGGTTAGTGTTAGCTTTAGGATTAGGGTTAGGGTGAGCAATAGGGTTAGAGTTAGGTTTAGTGTTAGGGTTTGTGTTAAGGTTAGGGTTAGGGTTTAATATACTGTTAGGGTTAGGGATAGGTTTAGAGTTAGTGTTAGGCTTAGGGTTAGTCTTATGATTAGTGTAAGAGTTAGGGTTAAGTTTAGTTATAGGGTTAGGGTTAAGGTTAGTGTTAGGGTAAAAGTTAGGGTTAAGGTTCCTGCTAGGGTTAGGATTACTGTTAGGTTTAGGTTTAGGGTTTGAGTTAGGATTACAGTTAGGGTTATTGTTAGGGTTAGTGTTATAGTTAGGATTAGGGGAGGTTTAGGGTTAATATTAGTGTTAAATTTTGTGTTAAGGTTAGTGTTAGGATTGAGTTTAGGGCAAGGGTTAGTGTTAGAATTAGGTGTAGGGTTAGGTTTAGGTTTAGGGTTAGTGTTAGGGTTAAAGTTAAATTTAGGGTTAGTGTTAGGTTTAAGGTAATATTTAGGATTAGATTTAGGGTTAGTGTTAGTGTTAGGGTTAGTGTTATGGTTAGTGTTAGAGTTAGGGTTATGGTGAGTATTAGGGTTAGGTTTAGGGTAAGGATTATGTTTGTGTTAGTGTTTGTGTTACGGTTAGGGTTAGGTATAATTATAGTGTTAGGGTTAGGGATAGGTTTAGAGTTAGTGTTAGTAGTTAGTGTTAGGGTTAGTGTTAGTAGTTAGTGTTAGGTTAGTTAGTGTTAGTAGTTAGTGTTAGGTTTAGGGTTAGTGTTAGGTTAAGGGTTAGGTTTAGGGTTAGGTTAGGGTTAGTGTTAAAGTTAGTGTTAGGGTTAGAGTTAGTTTTCGAGTTAGGGTTAGAGTTAGGATTAGGGTTAGAGTTAGGTTTAGTATTTGGAATAGAGTTAGGATTTGTATTAAGGTTAATTTTAGGGGTAGATTTTGTTAGGGTTAGGGTTAGTGTTAGTGTTACGAATAGGATTAGGGTTATATTTAGGGTTAGAATTAGGTTTAGGTTTAGTGTAAGGATTACAGTAAGGTTTAGAGTTAGTGTTAGGGTTAGGGGTAGGATTAGTGTTAGTGTTAGGGTTATTGTTAGGGTTAGGGTTAGGGATCAGTTTAGGGTTAATGTTATGGTTAATGTTAGAGTTAGGGTTAAAATTAGGGTTAGTGTTAGGGTTAGGATTAGACTTAGGGTTCATGTTTGGGTTAGGATAAAGTTTAGAATTACTGTTAGTGTTAGGATTAGGGTTAGGGTTAGGATTGGGGTTGGGCTAAGGGTTAGAGATAGTTTCAGTGTTAGGGTTACCATAAGGTTAGTGTTAGAGTGAGGGTTATGGTTAGTGTTAGGGTTAGGTTTAGGGTTACAGTTAGTTTTGTATTAGGGCTAGGGTTACGGTTAGTGTTAGAGTGAGCGTTATGGTTAGGATTATGGTTATGGTTAAGTTTAGGGTTAGTTTTAGGGTTAGGTTTAGGGTTAGGGTTAGGGTTCGGAATAGGGTTTGTTTTAGTGTTAATGTTAGGGCTAGTGTTCAGATTTGGATTACGGTTAGAATTAGTGTTTGTTTGGGGTTATGGTTAGGGTTAGTGTTAGGCTTAAGTTTATGGTTAGGTTTAGTATTAGAATTTGGGTATGTGTCAGGATTAGTTTTCATGTTGTGTTAGGGTTAGGGTTAGGGTTAGTGTTATGCTTAGGGTTAGGTTCAGTGTTAGGGTTAGTATTAGAGTTAGGGTTAGGGTTATGCTTAAGTTTAGTGTTAGGGTTAGAGTTAGGGTTAGGGTTAGTTTAAGGGTTAGTGTTAGAATTAGGGTTAGAGTTAGAAGTAGGGTTAGGGTTAGTGTTAGGTTTAGGGTAAACGTTTGTGTTAGTGTTAGGGTTAGGGTTGGACTTAGGGTATGTGTCAAGTTTAGGGCTAGAGTTAGAGTTAGGGTTATAGTTAGGATTAGGTTTTGGGTTAGGGTTAATGTTAGGTTGAGTGTTAGGGTTAGGGTTAGGTTGGTATTATGGTTAAGGTTAGATTTAGTGTTAGGTTTATGGATACATTTAGGGTTGGATTATTGTTAGGTATAGGTTTATTGTTTTTGTTAGTGTTAGGGTTAGAGTGAGAATTTGTGTTAGGTTTAGGGTTTGAGTTAGGGTTAGGGTTAAAGTTAGAATTAGGGTAAATTTAGGGTTAGGGTTAGTGTTAGGATTCTGGTTAGTTTTAGGGTTAGTGTTAAGGTTAGTGTTAGGGTGTGTGTTAGGGTTAGGGTTAGTGTTAGAATAGGATTACATGTAGGATTAGGGTTAGGGTTAGTGTTTGGGTTATCACTACAATTAGTGATAGGGTTAGTTTTAGGGTTGGTGTTAGGTTTAGGATTAGGGTTAGGGTTATGGTTAGGTTTAGTGTTAGTGTTGGGGTTAGGGTTAGGCTTAGCAATAGTTTAATTAGTGGTAGGTTGAGGTTTAGTGTTAGGGTAAGGATTAGGATTAGTGTTATGGTTAAGATTATGGTTAGATATAGGGTTAGTGTTAGGCTTAGGTTAAGGGTTAGTGTTAGGTTTTTGTTAGGTTTAGTTTTAGGGACAGGGTTATGGTTAGTGTTAGCGTTAATGTTTGGTTCAAGGTTAGAGTTATGGTTAGGGTTATTGTTATGGTTAGAGTAAGGTTTAGGCTTAGGTATAGTTTTAGGTTTTATAATAGGTTTAGTGTTAGTGTTAGGGTTAGGGTTAGATTTATGGTTAGTGGTATGGTTGTGGTTAGGGTTAGGGTTACTGTTATGATTAGTGTTAGGTTTAGTGTTAGGGAACAGATTAGTGTTAGGATTAGTGTTAGGGTTAGTTTAGGGTTTCAGTTAGGGTAAGGGTTTGGGTTAGGATTAGCGCTAGGGTTATTCTTAAAATTAGGTTTTGGGTTAGGGTTAGTGTTAGTGTTAAACTTTGCATTAGAGTTAGTGTTAGGTTTAGTGTTAGAGTTAGGTTTATGGTTACAGATAGTGTGTTAGGGTTAGGGTTAGAGATAAATTTAGGGTTAATATTAGGGTTATGTTTAGGGTTATGTTTAGGGTTAGGGTTAGTTTTATAGTTAGGTTTAGGGTTCATGTTAGGGTTAAGTTTAGTGTGAGTATTAGTGTTAGGGTTAGATTTAGGTTTGGTGTTAGTGTAGGGGTTATGGTTAGGGTTAGGTTTAAGGATAGTGTTAGGTTTAGTGATAGGTTTTGAGTTAGTGTTAGGGTTAGCTTTATGGATAGTGTTATGGTTAGTGTTGGGGTTAGGGTTTGGCTTATTGTTATTGTTAGTTTTAGGGTCATGGTTAGTGTTAGCCTAACGGTTAGGGTTAGGGTTAGGTTTAGGGTTAGGATTAGTGTTGGCGTTAGGGTTAGTATTAGGGTTAGTTTTAAAGGTAGGGTTGGATTTAGGGTTAGGATAGTGTTAGGTTTATTGTTAGGGTTAGGGTTAGGTTTAGGGCTTTTTAGGGTTAAGGTTAGTATTTAAGTTAAGGTTAGGGTTAGGGATAGTGATAGGGTTACAGATGAGGTTAGGTTTAGATTTAGTGTTAGGATTAAGGTTAGGTTTATTGTTAGTGTTAGGGTTAGGGTTACTGTTAATTTAGGTTTTGTGTTAGGATTAGTGTTAGGGTTAGTTTTAGAGTTATGCTAGTGTCGAGTTAGAGATAGTGTTAGGGTTAGGTTTAGTGTTTGTGTTAGGGTTATGGTTAGGTTTAAAATTAGTGTTAGGGTTAAGGTTAGGGTAGTGTTATATTTAAGGTTAGGTTTAAGGATAGGATTAATGTTAGGGTTAGCGTTAGGTTTAGGTTTAGGGTTAGAGTTAGTGTTAGCCATAGTCTTAGGATTAGGGTTAGATTTAGGTTTAGTGTTAAAGTTAGAGTTAGTGTTAATGTTAGTTTTATGATTTGGGTTAGGTTTGGTGTAGCCTTAGGGTTTTTATTAGGTTCAGTTTTAGGTTTATTGTTTGGCTTAGGGTAAGGTTGAGGGTTAGGTAAGGTTTAGTGTTAGGTTTACTGTTAGGTTTAGGGTTTGGGTTACGGTTAATGTTAGGGTTAGGCTTTGAATTAAAGTTAGGGTTAGGGTTAGTGATAGGGTTAGTGTTAGGGTTTTTGTTAGGTTTAGCATTAGTGTTAGGGTTAGGGTTACATTTAGGATTAGGGTTGGGGTTAGGATTACTGTTAGTGTTAGTGTCAGGGTTAGGGCTAGTTTTCGTGTTAGGTTTAGGTTTAGGGTTTGTATTAGTATCAAGGTTAGGGTTAGTGTTAGTGTTAGGATTATGGTTAGAATTAGGGTTTGTGTTAGTATTAGTGTTAGTGTTAGTGTTTGCATTAGGGTTAGTGTAAGGGTAGGGTTAGTGTTAGGGTTAGTTTTAGTGTTATGATTTGTGTTAAGGTTAGGATTAGTGTTATTGATTGGATTAGGTTTAGGGTTAGTGTTATGTTTAGCGTTAGTGTTACGGTTAGGGTTTTAGTTCCTCTTAGGGTTAGGGTTAGGGTTAGGGTTAATGTTAGTTTAGGGTTAGGGTTAGTGTTAGGGATAGTTTTATGTTTAGGATTAATGTTATGGTTATGCTAAGTGTTAGGGTTAAAGTTAGGGTTGGTGTTAGGTTCAGGAAAAGGTTAAGGGTAAATGTTAGTGTTAGGGTTAGATTTAGGTGCAGTGTAACACATAGGAATAGTGTTAGGCTTAGGGTTAGTGTTAGAGTTAGGGTAACGTTTAGGGTTAGTGTTATGGTAAGGGTTAGGATTTTGGTTATGTTAAGTGTTAGGGTTAGTTTATGAGTTAGGTTTAGGTTTAAGGTTAGGGTTAGATTTAGAGTAGGTTTAGGGTTAAGATTACTGTTAGGGAAAGGTTTAGGATTAGGTTTAGGGTAAGTGTTAGAGTTAGTTTAAGAGTTAGGGTAAGGTTTAGGGTTATGGTTAGCTTTAGGGTAAGTGTTAGGAATATGGTTAGGGTTAGGGGTTGCATTAGGGTTAAATTTAGGTTTAGGGTTAGGTTTATGGATAGGATTAGAGTGAGAATTTGGGCTAGGTTAGGGTTAGGGTAAGTGTTAGGGTTACGGTTAGGGTTACTGTTAGTGTTAGGTTTAGGCTTAGATTTAGGGTTAGGGTTAGCGTTAGGATTAGGGTTACATTTAAGTTTAGGGTTGGGGTTAGCATTATGGTTAGGGTTAGGTTTAGAGTTAGTTTTAGGGTTAGGGTTAAGTTTTTGGTTAGTTAATGGTTAGGTTAAGTTTAGATTTATGGTATTGGTTAGGGTTTGTCTTCGGTTTATGGTTAGGGTTATGGTTATAGTTAGGGTTATGGTTAGGGTTAGGTTTAGTGTTATGTTTTGGTTTAGGGTTTGTGTTAGGTTTAGTGTTATGGTAGGATTGGGATTACGGTTAGGATTAGCATTAGAATTATGGTTAATGTTAGTGTTAGGGTTAAGGATATGCTTAGGGTTGGTGTTAGGGTTTGGGTTAGGTTTAGGTTTAGTGTTAGTTTTGGGTTTGGTATAGGGTTAGTGTTAGGGTTAGGTTTAGGTTTAGTGTTAGTTTTGGGTTTGGTATAGGGTTAGTGTTAGGGTTAGGTTTAGGGTTAGTGTTAGTGTTAACCTTAGGTTTAGGGTTAGTGTTAGGGTTATTGTTAAGGTTAGCATTAGTGTTAGTGTTAGGGTTAGGGTTCGGGTTAGGGTTATGGTTAGGGTTAGGGTTAGTGTTAGGGTTAGTTTTATGGTTAGGTTTAAGGTTACAGTAAGTGTTAGGTTAGGTTTAGAGGTAGGATTACGGTTAGAGTTAGGATTATGATTATTGTTAGTATTAGATTTGTGTTAGGGTTATTGTTAGGGTTATTGTTAGGGTTAGGGTTAGTGTTGGGTTAAGGTTACTGTTAGTATTAGGGTTAGGGTATGTCTTAGGGTTAGTGTTAGTGTTAGGATTAGATTTAGGATTAATGTTATGGTTAGGATTAGTGTTAGGGTTAGGTTAAAGTTTGTGATAGGGTTAAGATTAGTGTTAGGTTTAGGGTTAGGTTTAGGTTTAGCAATAGTGTTAGGGTAAGGGATAGGTCTACATTTAGTGATAGGGTTAGTGTTAGGGTGAGGGTTAGTATGTTTAGGGTTAGATTTATGGATAGGGTTAGTGTTAGGGTTATCCTTAGGATTAGATTCAGGTTTAGTGTTAGGGTTAGCATTATGGTTATATTTAGGGTTAGTTTTAGTGATAGTGTTAGGATTAGGTTTAGTGTTAGTATTAGGGTTATGGTTAGGTTTAGGTTCAGTGTTAGGGTTAGTGTTATGGTTAGGGTTAGTGTTAGTGTTCAAGTTAGCGTAAGATTTTATGGTTAGGTTAAATATTAGGGTTAGGTTTAGTGTAAGGTTTAGTTTTAGGGTTAGGATTAGGTTTAGAGTTAGTGTTAGGGTTTGTGTTAAAGTTAGTGTTAGGATTAGGATTAGTGTTAGGATTTGTGTTAGGATTATGGTTATTTTTAGGTTTAGAGTTACAGTTAGGATTAGGGTTATGTTTAGGGTTAGTGTTAAGGTTAGTGCTGGGTTTAGGTTTAGGGTTATTTTTAGTGTTCGGGTTTGGGTTAGAATTTGTATTAGGGTTAGGGTTATTGTTAAAGTTAGTGTTATTTTTAGGATTACGTTTAAGATTAGAGTTAATGTTAGGTTTAATGTTATTGTTAGGGTTTGCGTTAGGGTTAGTGTTACAAAAAGGGTTAGGGTTAGAGTTCAGATTTCTGCTAGGGTTAGAGTGATGGTTAGTGTTAGTGTTAGGGTTAATGTTAGGTTTACGGGTAGTGTTAGATTTAGGGTTAGTGTTAGGGATAGGGTTAAGGTTAGCATTAGTGTTAGGGTTAGGGTTAAGATTTGTCATAGTGTTAGGGTTAAAGTTAGAGTCAGATTTAATGTTAGGGTTAAGGTTAGGGTTAGTGTTAGCATTAGGGTTAGGGTTAGGTTTAGGTATAGTGTTAGAATTAGGAATATGTTTTGGGTTAGTTTTAGAGTTAGTGTTAGGTTTAGGGTTAGTCTTATGGTTATGTTTAGGGTTAGGGTTTGGGTTTGTGTTAGGTATTGGGTTAGGTTTAGTGTTAGATTATGGGTTAGAGTTAGTGTTAGTGTTAGCGTTAGGGTTAGGGTTGGAGTTAGGTTTAGGTCTAGTGCATGGTTAGGATAAGGTTTTGAGTTAGGGATAGGGTTAGTGTTAAAATTTGTGTTAGAGTTAGTGTTAGCGGTAGTGTTAGGATTAGGTTTATGGTTATGGTTACTGTTATGGTTAGGATTAGGGATAAGTTTAGGGCTACTATTAGGGATATGATTAGGGTTATGTCTACGGTTAGGGTAAGTGTTAAGGTTAGGGTGAGGGTTCATGTTAGGGATAGGTTTAGCATGAGTGTTATGGTTACGGTTACGTTTAGATTTGTAGTTAGTGTTAGGGTTAGGGTTATGGTTAGTGTAAACCTAAGGGTTAGGGATAGGGTTAGGGTTATGATTAGTGTTGGGGTTGGGGTTATGATTAGTTTTATTTTTAAAGTTAGGATTGGATTTAGGGTTAGGGTTAGTGTTAGGCTTAGTGTTAGTGTTAGGGTTAAGGTTATTTAGGGTTAGGGTTATGTTTTAAGTTAACGTTAGGGATAGGTTTAGTCTTAGTGTTACAGATAAAATTACGGTTAGATATAGGGTTTTGGTTAGGGTTACGGTTAGTGTTAGTGTTAGTGTTAGGGTTAGGGCTAGTGTTAGGGTTAGGGCTAGTGTTAGGGTTAGGGCTAGTGTTAGGTTAGGTTTAAGGGTAGGAATAGAGTTAGGGTTAGGGTTAATGTTAGTGTTAGTGTTTACATTAGGATTAGTTTTAGGGTTAGTTTTAGGGTTAGGTTTAGGGTTAGTTAGGGTTAGTGTTAGGGTTAGGGTAATTCTTTGAGTTAGGGTTAGTGTTAGTATTATGGTTAGGTTTAAAATTAGGGTTAGGGTTAGTTTTCATGTTATATTTAGGGTTTGGGTTAAGGATAGGGTTAGTGTTAGGGTTAGCATTAGGGTTTGGTTTGGGGTTAGAGTTAGGGTTAGCATTAGGCTTAGGGTTAGGGTTAGTTTTAGGTTTAGTGTTACAGTTAGGGTTAGTGTTAGTGTTACGGTCAGGGGTAGGAATAGGATTAGTGATAGGTTCAGTTGTTAAGTTTAGGTTTAGTGTTAGGGTTAGAGTTATTGCTAGGGTTAGTTTTAGGTTTAGGATTAGGATTACCATAATGGTTAAAGTTAGTGTTAGGTTTAAGGTTAGATTTTGAGTTAGGGTTAGGGTGAGTGTTAAGGTTAGGATTAGGTTTAAGATTAAGTTAGGTTTAGGGTTAGGGTAAGGTTTTAGGGTTAGATTTAGTGTTAGGGTTAGATTTAGATAAGGTTTAGTGTTAGTGTTAGGACATGGGTTAGGTTTAGGATTAAGGTTAGTTTTAGGGTTAGGGTTAGAATTAGGGTTAGGGTTATGGTTAGGGTTAAATTAGGGTTAGGGTTAGTGTTAGGGTTAGGGTTAGGTTTATTGTCAGGTTTAGGGTTCGTGTTCAGGTTCGAGTTATATTTAGGTTTAGTATTTTGGTTAGCGTTAGGGTTAGGTGTAAAATTAGTGTTTGGGTTAGGGTTATGGATAGAGTTAGTTTAGTGTTAGGGTTAGGGTTATGGATAGGGTTAGTTTAGTGTTAGGGTTAGGGTTATGGATAGGGTTAGTTTAGTGTTAGAGTTAGTGTTAGGATTAGGGTTAGTGTTTGGTTAGTGTTATTGTTAGGGTAAGGTTTAGGTTTAGGGATAGATTTAGAGTTAGGTTTAGTGTTAGGATTAGTTTTAGGATTAGGGTTAGTGTTAGGTATAGCATTTAAGTTAAGGTTAGGTTTATGGTTAGTTTTAGGGTTATCTTAGGATTAGGGTTAGTGTTAGGGTTATGGTTACAGTTCAGAATAATGCGAGTGTTAGGGTTAGTGTTAGGATTATGATTAGGGTTAGGATTAATGTTAGGGTTATGGTTAATGTATTCTAGCTTTAGGATCAGGATTAGTGTTAGTGTTAGGGTTACGATTATGATTACGGTTAGGTTTAAGGTTAGTGTTAGTGTTAGGTTTTACATTAGGGTTAGCATTACAATTAGTGTTAGAATTAGGGTTAGGGTTAACATTAGGGTTAGTGTTAGTGTTAGTTTTAGGGTTAGGATTACGGTTCATCTTAGGGTTGGGGTTAGGGTTAGGATTATTATTAGTGTTAGGGTTAGTGTTAGATTTAGTGATATGGCAAGTGTTAGTGTTAGAGTTAGGGAAAATATTAGAGTTAGGGATATTTTTAAGGTAAGTGTTAGGATTACAATTAGGGTTATGGTTGGTGTTAATGTTATGGTTAAATTTTGGGTTAGGGTTAGGGTTAGTGTTAGGGTTAGGGATACAGTTAGGTTTAGGTTTAGGGTTAGAGTTAAGGTTAACTTTAGCGTTAGGGTTAGTGTAAGGTTAAAGGTTAGTGTTAAGGTTAGGATTACTTTAAGATTTAGGGTTAGAGTTTGTGTAATGGTAAAGTTTAGGGTTAAGGTTAAGGTTAGTTTAAGAGTTAAGTTTAGTAAGATTTAGGGTTACGGTTTGTGTTAAGATTAGTTTTAGGTTAAGGGTTAGGGTTTATTTAGGTTTAGGGTTAGATTAAGCGGTTGTGTTAGGGTTAGGTTTAGGGTTAGTGTTAGGGTTATGTACAGGATTAGTTTTAGATTTAGTGTTACTGTTACGTTTAGAGTTTGTGTAAAGTTTAGTGTTAGGTTTAGGGTTAGGGTTTGGGTTAGTTTTAGGGTTAGGGTTAGGGTTATGATTAAGGATTAAGTTTAGATTTAGTGTTAGGGTTCGTGTTAGGTTCAGGGTTATTTTTAGATTAATGGCTAGGATTAGGGTTAGTGTTAGTGTTAGTGATATGGTTAGGTTTAGTGTTAGGGTTAGGTAAAGTTAGGGTTAGGCTTTGCTTACGTTTAAGGTTATGGTTTGGGTTAGGGTTTGTTTCAGGGTTAGCGTTAGGGTAACAGTTATGTTTATGATTAGTGTTAGGGTTAGTTTTGGGGTTAGTGTTACGTTTAGTGTTAGGTTTCGTGTTAGGGTTAGTGTTAGGTTTTAGGTTAGGGTTACAGCTAGGGTTAGATTTAGGGTTAGGGTTAGGGTTTGTGTTATGGATAGTGTTAGATTTAGCTTTAGTCTTATGGTTAGAATTAGGCTTAGAGTTACGTTTAGGGTTAGTGTTTGGGTTAGAATTAGTGTTAGGGTTAGGTTTATTGTTATGGTTAGGGCTCGATTTTGGGTTATGGTTAATGTTAGGATTAGGGTTAGATTTATAGTTAGGGTTTGTGTTAGGTTTAGGGTTGGAGTAAGGCTTGTGGTTATTGTTAGTCTGAGGGTTATTGTTAAGGTTAAAGATTGGGTTTGGGTTAGGTTTAGGTTTAATTTAGGGTTAGGTTTAGAGTTAGGTTTATTCTTAGTGTTCAGGTTAGCATTAGAGTTAGAGTTAGGGTTAGTGTTAGGGTTAGCATTAGGGTTACTGTTAGGATTAGTTTTAAGATTAAGGTTAGGGTTAGGTTTAGAGGTAGGGTTAGGTTTAGAGGTAGGGTTAGTGTTAGGGTTAGTGTTTTAGTTAGGGTTATGGTTATGGTTAGGTTTAGTTTTAAGGTTTGGGTTAGGTTTTGGTTAAGGGTTAGGACAAGTTTTTGTGTTAGGGTAAGGTTTATGGTTTTGATAAGGGTTTTTGGTTAGGTTTAGTGTTAGAGTTAGGGTTAGGGTTATGTTTTGTGTTAAGGTTAGGGTTTGGTTTTTGTTTAGGGTTAGACTTAGTGTTACGGTTAGTGTTAGGGTTTATATTAGGGTTTGAGATAGTGTTAGGATTAAGTTTATATTTAGGATTAGGGTTTGTGTTAGGGTTTCACATAGGGTTAGGTTTTCTGTTATGGTTAGGATTTGGTTTAGGGTTAAAGTTAGGGTTATGGTTAGGTTAGAGTTAGGTTAGGGTTAGGGATATTTTAGAGTTAGATTTAGGGTAAGGGTTAGGGTTAGGTTTAGATTTAGTGTTAGGTTAAGGGTTAGAGTTAGGATAAAAATTAGTTAGGATTAAGTTTAGGGTTATTGTCAGTGTTAGGGTTACAGTTAGGATTACGATAGGCTTAGGGTTAATGTTAATTTTAAGTTTTGTGTTAGGGTTAGTGTTAGGGTTATTGTTAGGATTAGGTTTACTATTAGGTTTAAGTTTAAGGTTAGTTTTAGGGTTAGGGTTAATGTTATGTTTAGGGTTAGTGTTAGGGTTAAGGTAAGTGTTATAATTAGTGTTATAATTAGAGTTTTGTTCGGTTTGGGTTTAGATTGAGTGTTAGTGTTAGGGTTAGGTTTATGGTTAGTGTTAGTGTTAGGTTTATGGATAAGATTAGGGTTATGTTTTGGGTTAGAATTAGGGTTAGTTTAAGTGTTAGGATTATGATTAGGTTTAGATTTACAGTTAATGTTAGTGTTAGGGTTATGGGTAGAGTTAGGGTTAGTGTTAGTGTTAGGGTTACATTTATGGTTAGGGTTAGGATTAGTGCTATGTTTGTGGTTATGTTTAGAGTTAGGGTTAGTGTTACTTTGAAGCTTATGTTTAGTGTTAGAATTAGTGATAGGTTTAGTTTTAGGTTTAGGTTTATTGTTAGGGTTAGGGTAAGGGTTAGTGTTATGGTTAGTGTTACTTTTAGGGTTAGGGTTAGGGTTAGTGTTTGTGTTCAGATAAGGGTTAGACTTTAGGTTTGTGTTAGAGTTTGGGTTATGGTTTGGATTACGGTTAGTGTTAGATTTAGGGTTAGGATTTGGTTTAGGATTGGGTTTAGGGTTACAGTTAGTGTTAGGTTTAGTGTTATGATTAGTTTTAGGGTTAGGGTGAGTGTTAATTTTAAGCTTCATGTTAGGGTTAAGTTAAGGGTTAAGATTAGGGTTAAGGTTAGTAACGTTAGGTTTAGGTTTAGGATTTGAGTCAGGATTAGGGTTAGTGTAATTGTTAGGGTTAGGGTTACACTTAGGATTAGGATAGGGTTAGGGTTAATGTTAGTGTTAAACTTTGAGTTAGTGTTAGTGTTAGGATTAGGTTTAGGGTTAGGTTTAGTGTTAGAATTAGGGGTAGGGTTACGGTTAGGGTTAGATTTAGGGTTAAGTTTAGGTTAGTGTTAGGTTTAAGGTAATAGTTAGGATTAGGGTTAGGGTTAGTGTTATTGTTAGAGTTAGTGTTATGGTTAGTGTTAGTGTTGAGGGTTAGGGTTAGGGTGAATATTAGTGTTAGATCTAGGGTTGAGGTTATGTTTGTGTGAGTGTGTTAGTGGTAAGTATAGGTTTAATTATAGAGTTAGTGTTAGGGATAGGTTTAGAGTTTTGTTAGGGTTAGGGTTAGTGTTAGGGTAAGAGTTAGGTTTAGGGTTAAGTTTAGGGTTAGTGTTAAAGTTCGTGTTAGTGTTAGCATTAATTATTGAGTTAGGGTTAGAGTTACAGTTGGGGTTAGATTTAGGTTTAGGGTTAGGAATAGAGTTAGGGTTTGTTTTAGGGTTAATTTTACCAGTAGGATTTTGTTAGGGTTAGGGTTAGTGTTTGGGTTAAGCTTTTTGTTAGGGTTAGTGTTATGGTTAGTGTAATGGTTAGTGTTAGTGTTAGGGTTAAATTTAGGGTTAGTTTTAGGGTTATGGTTAGACTTAATGTTTGTGTTAGTGTTAGGGTTAGGGTTAGGATTAGGGTTAGTGTTATGGCTAGGTTTAGAATTAGGTTTAGGGTTGGGTTAAGAATTAGAGTTAGTGTTAGTGTTAGGTTTACATTTGTGGTTAGTTTTAGGGTAGCGATATGGTTAAGGTTAGGCTTAGGTTTAGGGTTACTTTTAGATTTTGTGTTAGGGTTAGGGTTAGGGTTAGGGTTACGGTTAGGATTATGTTTAGGTTTAGGGATAGGGTTAGTGTTAAGTTTAGGTTTAGGTTTAGGATTAGGGTTAGCATTAGTGTTTCTTTTATGATTCGGGTTACTGTTAATGTTAGGGTTAGTGTTCGGGTTGGTATTACGATTAGAATTAGCATTGGGTTGGGGTTAGGGTTAAGGTTAGAAGTAGGGTTTCAAATGGAGTATGAATTCTTATTTTTCCCTTGTGTTAGGATTAGAGTTTGTGTTTGTGTTAGTGTTAGGGTTAAGGTTGGACTTAGGGTTTTTATTACATTTAGGGTTAGATTCAGGGTTAGGGTTACAGTTAGGATTAGGGTCAGGGTTAGGGTTAGGGTTAGGGTTAGAGTTATGGTTAGCATTAGCTTGAGTATTAGGATTAGGCTTAGAGATAGGTTTAGGGTTAGGGTTATGGTTAAGGTTAGTTTTAGTGTTAGGTTTAGGGTTAGGGTTAGGATTAGTGTTTGGTTTAGGTTTAGTGTTTGTGTTAGTGTTAGAGATAGGGTTAGACTTAGAATTTTTGTTAGGTTTAGGTTTAGAGTTAGGGTTATGGTTAAATTTAGGATTAGGTTTAGGGTTTGCATTAGGGTTAGTGTTAGGGTTAGGGTTAGTTTTAGGGTTAGTGTTAGGGTTAGCGTTAGCATGTGTGTTTGGATTAGGGTTAATGTTAGAATAGGGTTAAGTGAGGATTAGGTTTAGGGTTAGGGTTTGTGTTAGTGTTTGGGTTTGCACTAGGGTTAGTGATAGGTTTAGTTTTAGGGTTATCTTTAGGGTTGGGTTAGGGTTATAGTTTGTGTTAGGGGTAGTTTTAGGGTTAGGGGTAAGTTTAGGATTAGTGTTAGTGTTAGGGTTAGGTTTAGTGTTAGTGTTAGTGTTAGGGTTGGGTTAGTGTTAGCAATAGTTTAATTCAGGATAGGTTGAGATATAGTGTTAGGGTTAGGGTTAATGTTATAATTAGGGTTAGTGTTAGGCATAGGGTTAGCATTAGGGTTAAGTTCAGGGTTATTGTTAAGTTTAGCATTACGGTTAGTGTTAGGTTTAGCTTTACGGTTAGTGTTAGTTTTACATCAGTGTTAGAGTTAAGGTTATGTTTAGGGTTAGGATTATGGTTAGGGTTTTTTATGGTTAGATTTAGGGTTAGGGTTAGTGTTTGGTTTAGGGTAATTTTTAGAATTTGGGTAAGGGTTACAGTTAGATTTAGTGTTAGGATTAGTGTTAGTGTTAGTATTAGGGTTAGGGTTGGGGTTGAGTTTAGGGTTAGTATTAATGTTTGTGTTAGGTTTAGGGATAGTGTTAGGGTTAGGTTTACAAAAATGATTAGCGTTAAGTTTAGGGTTAGTTTTGGGTTTAGTGTTAGGGTTGTGTTAAAGTTAGGGGTCTTGTTAGGGTTAGGCTTAGTTTTAGGATTAGTGTTAGGGTTAGTGTTAGGGATAGGGATAGAGATAGTGTTAGGTTTAAGAATAGGTTTTGGTTTATAGTTAGGTTTAGGGTTATTGTTAGTATTAGGTTTAGGTTTAGGTTTAGGGTTAGAGTTAGTGATAGGGTTATGGTTGTTTTAGGATTAGTGTTAGTTTTAGGGTTAGGGTTAGGGGTTTTGTTAGGGTTGGGATTAGATTTACGGTAATTGTTAGCGTTATTGTTAGGGTTAGGGTGATGTTTAGCATTAGGGTTATTGTTAGGGTTAGGCTTACTGTTAGGGTTAGTGTTACGTTAAGTGTAATGTTTAGGGTTAGGGTTAGGGTTAGCTTTAGTGTTAGGCTTATGGATAGGGTTAGGGTTAGTGTTAGGAATAGTTTTTTTTTTTAATACATCAGAAATTTATTGGTTCCTCAAAACATTACATTGATCTTGACATATCATATATCATATATTTGTTTCAAGTGGGGTTTGAATTCTTATTTTTCCCCATGTACAGATTGCAGGATCACATTGATTTTACAGCCACATTTATACATACTGCCAAACAAGTGTCTGTTGTATTCTGCTGCTTCTCCTATCCCCTTCCTATCCCCCTCCCCTCTCCTCCCATCCCCTCCATATTCCCCATCTATCATAACTCATTTATCTCACTCTCTCTTATTTTTCCTCCCCTTCACCTCACATCCTCTTATATGTATTTTTGTATAACAATGCGAGCCTCCTTCCCTCTTTCATGCAATTCCCCCTCTCTCTCCCATTCCCTCTCACCTCTTGTCCCTATTTGATGGTAATCTTCTTCTCATGCTCTTCCTCCCTGCTCTGTTTTGAGTCACCCCCTTTATATCAAAGAAGACATTTGGCATTTATTTTTGAGAGATTGGCTGACTTCACTTAGCATAATCTGCTCTAATGCCCTCCATTTCCCTGCAAATGCCATGATTTTGTTATTTTTATTACTCAGTAATATTCTATTGTGTATATCTGCCACATTTTTTAATCCATTCATGTATTGAAGGGCATCTAGGTTGGTTCCACAGTCTAGCTATTGTGAATTGTGCTCCTATGAACATTGATGATGCTGTATTATTGTAGTATGCTCTTTTTAGGTCTTTTGGGAATAGTCCAAGAAGGGGAATAGCTGGGTTGAATGGTGGTTCCATTACCAGCTTTCCGAGGAATCTCCATACTGATTTCCAAATTGGTCGCACCAGTTTGCAGTCCCACCAGCAATGCACAAGTGTAGCCTTTTCCCCACATTTTCGCCAGCACTTATTGTTGTTTGACTTCATAATTGCTGCCTTTCTTACTGGAGTGAGATGGTACCTTAGAGTGATTTTAATTTCTCTGATTCTAGGGATCGTGAGAATTGTTTTCATGTATTTGCTGATTGATTTTATATCCTCCTCTGAGAAGAGTCTGTTCAAATCCTTGGCCCATTTGTTGACTGGGTTGTTTGTTTTCTTATCATTTAATTTTTTGTGTTCTTTGTATACTCTGGAGATTAAGGCTCTATCTGAAGTGTGAGGGGTAAACATTTTTTTTTCCCCCAGGATGTAGGCTCCCTATTTATCTCTCTTATTGTTTCCCTTGCTGAGGAAAAACTTTTCAGTTTGAGTAAGTCCCATTTGTTGATTCTTGATTTTAACTCTTGAGCTATAGGTGTCCTATTAAGGAATTTGGAGACTGCCCTCACGATGTGGAGATTAGAGACAACATTTTCTTCTATTAGACGCAGAGTTTCTGGTTTGATTCCTAGCTCCTTAATCCATTTTGAGTTAACTTTTGTGCCTGGTGACAGACAGGGATTCAACTTCATTTTGTTGCATATGGCTTTCCAGTTATCCCGGCACCATTTGTTGAAGATGCTATCCTTTCTCCATTGCATGCTTTTATCACCTTTGTCTAATATAAGGTAGTTGTAATTTTGTGGATTGGTTTCTGTGTCCTCTATTCTGTACCATTGCTCTACCCACCTGTTTTGGTACCAGTAGCATGCTGTTTTATTACTACTGCTCTGTAGCATAGTTTAAAATCTGATGTCGCTATACCGCCTGATTCACTCTTCCTGTTTAGGATTGTTTTTGCTATCCTGGGTCTCCTATTTTTCCAGATGAATTTCATGATTGCTTTTTCTATTTCTGTGAGAAATATCTTTGGGATTTTGATTGGCATTGCATAAACCTGTAGAGAACGTTTGGTAGTATCACCATTTTAATGATGTTAGTTCTGCCTATCCATGAACAAGGTATATCTTTCCATCTTCTAAGGTCTTCTTCTATTTCTCTCTTTAGGGTTCTGTAGTTTTCATTGTATAGGTCCTTCACCTCTTTTATTAGGTTGATTCCCAAGTATTTTATATTTTTTTGAGGATATTGTGAATGGGCTGGTTGTCTTCATTTCCATTTCAGTGGATTTGTCATTGATATACAGGAATGCCTTTGATTTATGTGTGTTGATTTTATATCCTGCCACTTTGCTGAATTCATTTACTAGCTCCAGAAGTTTCTGAGTAGAACCTTTTGGGTCTGCTAGGTATAGAATCATGTCATCCACAAACAGGGTTAATTTAAGTTCCTCTTTTCCTATCTTTATGCCTTTAAGTTCTTTTGTCTGTCTAATTGCTCTGGCCAGTGTTTCGTGAACTATGTTGAATAGAAGTGGTGAGAGAGGGCATCCCTGTCTTGTTCCAGATTTTAGAGAGAATGCCTTCAATTTTTCTCCATTTAGAATGATGTTTGCCTGAGGCTTAGCATAGATAGCTTTTACAATGTTGAGATAAGTTCCTATTATCCCTAATTTTTCTAGTGTATTGAACATAAAGGGATGCTGTACTTTGTCAAATGCTTTCTCTATGTCTGTGGAGATGATCATATGGTTCTTATCTTTAAGTCTATTGATGTGTGAATAACATTTATTGATATTCATATGTTGAACCAGCCTTGCATCCCAGGTATGAATCCTACTTGATCATGGTGCATAATCTTTTTGATATGTTTTTGTATCCTATTTGCTAGAATTTTATTGAGGATTTTTGCATCTATGTTCATTAGAGATATCGGTCTGTAATTTTCTTTCTTTGAAGTGTCTTTGGTTTCAGAATCAGGGTGATGTTAGCCTAGTAAAATGAATTTGGAAGAGCTCCATCTTTTTCTATTTCCTGAAATAACTTAAAAAGAATTGGTATTAGTTCTTCTTTAAAGGTTTTGTAAAACTCTGCTGTATACCCATCTGGTCCTGGGCTTTTCTTGGTTGGTAGTCTTTTGATGGCTTCTTCTATTTCCTCCTTTGATATTGGTCTGTTTGAGTTGTGTGTACACTCTTGACTCAATTTGGGTAAATTTTATAACTTAAGAAATTTATCAATGTCTTCACTATCCTCTATTTTATTGGAATATAAGGTTTCAATATAATTTCTGATTATCTTCTCTATTTCTGTGATGTCTGTTGTGATATTGCCTTTTTCATCACGTATGCTGGTAATTTGAGTTCTCTCTCTTTTCCTCTTCGTTAGCCTGGCTAACGGTCTGTCGATTTTATTTATTTTTTTCAAAGAACCAACTTTTAGTTTTGTCCATTTTTTCAATTGTTTCTTTTGTTTCAATTTCATTGATTTCTGCTCTGATTTTAATTATTTCTTGTCTTCTACTACATTTGCTGTTGCTTTGCTCTTCTTTTTCTAGGGTTTTGATATGAAGTGTGAGATCATTTATTTTTTATTTTTATTTTTTTTCTTTTTTGGGGAATGAACTCCAAGCAATAAATTTCCCTCTTAAAACTGCTTTCATTGTGTCCCATAGAATCCAATATGTTGTGTCTGTGTTTTCACTTATCTCTAAGAATTTTTTTTATTTCCTCCTTTATATATTCTGTAATCCATTGATCATTCAGTAACATATTAACTGTTTGGGATACATTTAAAGTTAGGATTAGGAATAGGGTTAGGGTTAGTATTTTTGTAAAGATTAGGGTTAGGGTTAAAATTACAGATAGTTTTACTGTTAGATAAAGTTCAGGGTTAGAGATAGCATTAGTGTTAGTGTTATGTTTAGGGTTAGTGTTATGCTTAGGGTTAGTATTAGGGTTAGGGTTAGTGTTAGGGTTAGGGTTAGAGTTAGTGTTAGGTTTAGGGTTAGGGTTAGGGTTAGTGATAGAGTAAGGGTTCGGGTTAGGATTAGTATTAGAGTTAGTATTAAGGTTACAGTTATGGTTAGGTAAGGGTTAGGGTTAGGGTTGGGTTAGGGTTAGGGTTAGGGTTTGTGTTAAAGTTAGGGTTAGGGTGAGGGTTTGGGTTAGGATTTGTGTTAGGGTTAGGGTTATGTTTAGGGTTGGGATTAGGTTTATGGTTATGTGTAGAGTTAGGATTAAGTTTAGTGTTAGGTTTAGTGTTAGGGTTAGGTTTAAAATTAGTGTTAGGGTTAGCGTTAGGGTTAGGGTTATGGTAAGTTATAGGGCTAGTGTTAGTTTTAGGGTTAGTTACTTAGTTTAGGGTTAGTGTTATGGTTAGGGTTAGGTTTAGAGTTATAGTAAGGGTTAGGTTTAGGGTTAGTGTTAGGGTTAAGATTAGGGTTCAGGTTAGGGTTATGGTTAGGGTAAGTGTTAGGGTTAGGTTTAGGATTAGGGTTAGTGTTAGTAATTAGGTTAGTGTTAGGGTTAGGGTTATGGATAGTGTTAGGTTTAGGAATAGGTTTAAGGTTAATGTTAGGTGTACGGTGAGTGTTAGTATTACGGTTAGGGTTAGGGTTCAGTTTAGGTTTAGTGTTAGGTTTAGATTTAGTGTTAGGTTTAGTGTTAGAGTAAAAGTTAGGGTTAGTGTCAGTGTTAAATTTACCGTTGGGTTTAGGGTTGGGGTAGTGTTACTGTTAGGTTAGGGTTAGAATTAGGGTTAGTGTTAGTGTTAGGGTTAGTGTTAGTGGTAGGGTTAGTGTTAAGTTTAGGGTTAGGGTTAGGTTTTTGTTAGGGTTCGGGTTACAAATAGGGTTAGGGTTAGTGTTAGGGATAGGTTTTTGGTTAGGTTTAGGGGTACAGTAATTGTTAGCTTAGGATTAGAGCTAGGATTAGGGTTAGGGTTAGGGTTGGTGTTAGTGTTAGGTTTGCATTATGTTTAGTGTTATGTTTATTGATTGGGTTAGGGTTAGTGTTAGTGTTAGGGTTTGAGTTTGGGTTAATGTTAGGGTTAGGATTAGATTTTCGATTAGTGTTAGGCTTAGGGATAGCATTAGGTTTAGGCTTAGTGTTAATGTTAAGGTTAGGGTTAGTGTTCGTGTTCGTGTTAGGGTTAGGGTTACATTTAGGGTTAATGTTAGGGTTAGGTTTAGGATGAGGTTTAGCAATAGTGTTAGTGTTAGGGATAGGTTTACGGTTAGTGTTAGTGTTAGGGTTATTGTTATGTTTAGGGTTGGGTTTAGGGATAGGGTTATTCTTAGCGTTACCCTTAGTATTAGGTATAGTTTTAGTGTCAGGGTTAGCATTATGGTTATGTTTAGGGTTAGTTTTAATTATAGTGTTAGAATAAGGGTTAGTGTTAGGGTGAGTTTTATGGTTAGGTTTAGTTTCAGCATTAGGTTTAGTGCTATGGTTAGTGTTAGTGTTCGGGTTTGGGTAAGGTGTAGGGTTATGTTAAGGTTTAGGGTTAGGTTTAGAGTTAGGTTTAGGGTTAGGGTTAGGGTTAGGGTTTGTGTTAGGGTTAGGGTTATTGTTAAATTTAGGGTTACAATTAGGATTAGGGTTAGGTTTAAGGTTAGTGTTAGGGTTAGATTTGGGTTTAGGTTTAGGGTTAGGTTTAGTGCTGGGTTTGGCTTAAAGTTTGTGTTAGGTTTAGGGTTAGATTTAGTGTTAGTTTTATTGTTATCTTTAGGATTAGGTTTAGTGTTAGGATTAGTGTTAGTGTCAGGGTTTGCATTAGGGTTAGTGTTAGGGTTAGTATTATGGTTAGGGTTAGGGTTAGTGTTAGATGTTCTGCTAGGTTTAGAGTGAGGGTTAGTTTTAGTGTTAGAGTTAGGGTTAGGTTTAGTGTTAGTGTTAGTGTTAGGATTAGGTTTATTGTTAGTGTTAGGGTTAGTGATAAGTTTCATCATAGTGTTAGGGTTAGAGTTAGATTTAGGATTAATGTTAGGGTTAAGGTTAGGGTTAGTGTCAGGGTTAGGATTAGGATTAAGTTTAGGGTTAGGTAGAGTGTTAGGTTTAGGAATATATTTAGGTTTAGTGTTAGGGGGAGTTTTAGGGTTAGGCTTAGTTTTACTGTTAGAGTACGGGTTAAGGTTAGGTTTAGTGTTAGGGTTAGGTTTAGGGTTTGAGTTAGCATTAGGATTTGGGTTAGTGTTAGGGCTAGGGTTAGAGTTAGGATTAGTGTTTGTGTTATTAGTGTTAGTGTTAAACTTTCCATTAGAGTTAGTGTTAGGTTTAGTGTTAGGGTTAGGTTTATGTTTACGGTTAGTGTTAAAGTTAGGGTTAGGGATAAGTTTAGGGTTAGTGTTAGGGTTTAGTGTAGGGTTAATGTAAGGGTTAGAGTTAGGTTTCATGTTATGGTTAGGTTTAGCATGAGTGTTAGGGTTAGGGTTAGGGTTAGTTTTTATGTTAGTGTTTCTGTTAGGTTAAGGGTTAGGGTTAAGTAGAGTGTTATGTTTAGTGAAAGGTTTATAGTTAATGTTAGGATTACTTTTATGGTTAGTGTTATGGTTAGTGTTAGGTTTAGGTCTAGGGGTAGTGTTACTGTAAGATTTAGGTTTATGGTTAGTGTTAGTGTTAATGTTAGGGATAGGGTTAGTGTTAGGTTTAGGGTTAGGGTTAGGTTTAGTGTTAGGCTTAGGGTTATAGCAGGGTTAGGTTTTGTGTGTTAGCTTTAGGGTTAGTGTTGGGTTTACGTTTAGAATTATGTTTAGTGTTAGGGTTACAATTAGTGTTAGTGTGAGCATTATGGTTAGTATTAGGGTTAGGGTTAGTACTAGTACTAGGTTTAGGGTTAGGGTTACTGGTTGTGTTATGGTTTGAGTTAGTGTTAACGTTAGGGTTAAGGTTAGGGTTAGGATTAAGTTATGGTTAGTTTTAGTGTTTGTGTTAGCGTTAGGATCAAGGTTAGGGTTGGGATTACAGTTAGGATTAGTGTTAGGGTTAGGGTTAGTGTTAGGGTTCAGGTTAAGTTCAGGGTCAATGTTAGGATTGGGGTTAGGTTTAGTGTAAGTGTTAGGGTTTGGTTACGGTTAGGGTTAGTGTTATGGTTAGCATTAGGTTTAGGTTTAGTGTTAGTGTCCGGGTTAGGTTTAGGGTTCATGTTAGGTTTAGGTTTAGCATGAGTGTGAATGTTATGGTAATGTTTAGGTTTGGTGTTAGTGTTTGGGTTAGGGATAGGATTAGGGTTAGTGTTAGGGTTAGGGATAGGGTTAGGGTTAGTATTAGGGTTAGGGTTAGGTTTAGGGTTAGTGTTAAGATTAGTGTTAGGGTTAAGATTAGGGTTTGAGTTAGGTTTAGTGTTAGGTTTAGTGTTTGTGTAATGTTTTCGATTAGGGTAAGACAGTTTGTGTTAAGTTTAGGGTTAAATTTGGATTAGGGTTACAATTAGGCTTCTCGTTAGGGTTTGGCTTAGGGTTAGTCTTAATTTTTTCGTTAGTATTAGGGTTAGTGTTATGGTTAGGGTTATGTTTTGATTTAGGGTTAATGTTAGTGTTAGTGTTAGGTTAGGTTTATGGGTAGGATTAGGGTTTTGGTTAGAATTAATATTAGTGATAGGGTTTGGATAGGGTTAGTGTTTTTGTTAGAGTTATGGTTGGGTTAGTGTTAGTATTAGGGTTAGGGTTACGGTTTGTGTTTGGGTTTGTTAGGGTTATGATTAGATTTAGGATTAAGATTAGGTTTAGGTTTAGGGTTAGGGTTAGATTTATGTTTAGAGTTAGGTTTAGGAATAGGTTTAGTGTTAGGCTTAGCATTAGGGTTAGGTTTAGGTTTAGTTTTAGGGTTAGTGTTAAGGTTAGGGTTAGGGTTAGGGTAAGTGTTGGGTTATGGTTAGTGTTACTCTGAGTCTTAGGTTTAGGTTTAGCGTTAGAGTTAAGTTTTGTTTTAGGGGTAGGTTTAGGGTTAGGTTTAAGTTGCGTTTTGGGTTAGTTTTGGGTGAGTATTACTGTTAGGATTAGTGTTAGGGTTATTGTTATGGTTAGGTTCAGGTTTGTGTTAGGTTTAGGGTTAGTGTTTCAGTTACTGGTAGGGTTAGGTTCGGGTTAGTGTTAGGGTTAGTGTTAATTTTAGGGTTTGGTTTAGGGTTAGCATTAGGGTTAGTGTTAGGGTTAGGTTAGGCTTAGGGTTCGTGTTAGGTATAGGTTTAGTGATAGGGTTAGCATGAGGGTTAGGGTTAGGATTAGTGTTAGGGTTCATATATACTTAGGTTAGGGTAAGTGTTAGGTTTAGTGTTTATGGTTACATTTAGAGTTAGTTTTAGGGTAAGCTTTAGGGTTAGGGTTAGTTAGGGATAGGGTTAGGTTTAGGATTGGTGTTAGGGTTAGGATAAGTGTTTGTGTTAGGTTTAAATTTAGGGTTGGGTTAGGTTTAGGGTTACAATTAGTATTTGGGCTAGAATAAGGGTTATGGTTAGGGTTAGGGTAAGGTTAGGTTTATTGTTAGGTTTAGGGTTTGTGTTAGGTTTATATTTAAATTAGGTTTAGGGTTAGTGTTAAGATTAGTTTTAGGGTTAGGGTTAATGTTAGAGTTAGGTTAGGGTAAGGATTATGTTAGGGTTAGTTTTAGGGTTAGGTTTAGTGTTAGGTTTAGGGTTAGAATTAGGGTTATATTTAATTTTAGGATTAGGTTCGGGTTAGGTTTAGGGTTAGGAATAGGTTAGGATTAGGATTAGAGTTAGGTTAGGGTTAGGATTCTGATTAGGCTTAGGGTTTGTGTTAGGGTGAGGGTTACTGTTAGGGTTGGGGTTCAGGTTAGGGTTAGGGTTCGGGTTAGAGTTATGGTTAGGATTAGGTTTAGGGTTTGTGTTAGGGTTAGAGTGAAGGTTAGGGTTACTGTTTGTGTTAGGGTGAGGGTTAGGGTAAGTATTAGGGTTGCAGAATGGAAAAGGGTTGGATTAAGGGTTAGGGTTAGAGATAGTGTTAGTGTTAGAGTTACAGTTACCATTAGTGTTAAGATTCGGGTTAGTGTAAGTGTTAGTGTTAGGTTCAGGTTTAGAGTTATGTTTAGGATTAGTGCTAGGGTTAGATTTATGTTCAGGGTTAGGGTTTGGCTTAGTTTTCATGTTAAGGTTAAGGTTAAGTTAAGGTTCAGTGTTAGGGTTTAGGTTAGGGTTTGGTTTTATGTTAGGGTTAGGGTTAGTGTTAGTATTAGAGTTAGTGTTAGATTTACAGTTAGGATTAGGGTTAGGGTTAGGGTTAGAATTAGGTTAGTGTTAGGGTTAAGTTAGGGTCAATATTAGTGTTAGGGTTAGGGTTAAATTTTGTGTTAGGGTTAGGTATAGGATTAATGTTAGGGATACGGTTATGGTTAGGATTAGTGTTAGGATTAGTGTTAGTGTTAGTGTTAGTGTTTGGATTTGCATTAGGGTTAGTGTTAGGGTTAGCGTTAAGATTAGGGTTACAGTTAGGATTCATGTTAGGGTTACTTTTAGGGTTAGGGTTAGGATTAGGTTTAGGGTAAGTGTTAGGGTTAGGGTTAGGCTTAGGGCTAGGGTTAGGTTTAGTGTTAGGTTTAGGGATAGAGTTAGGGTTAGGGTTAAGTTTAGGATTAGTGTTATGGTTAGTTTAAGGCTAAAGATTAGATTTGGGGTTAGGGTTAGTTCAAGAGTTAGCTTTAGGGTTAGGATTAGGGTTAGTGTTAATGTTAGTGTTAGGGTTAGGGTGAGGGTTTGTGCTAGGTTTAGTGTTAGGTTTAAGTATTGTGTTAGAGTTTGGTTTAGGGTTAGGTTTAGGGATATGTACAGGATTAGGTTTCTATTTTGGGTTAGGGTTAGGGTTAGTGTAAATTTTAGTGTTAGGTTTAGGGTTAGGTTTGTGTTAAGTTTACGGTAGGTTAAAGGGTTGTGTTAGAATTAGGTTTAGGGTTAGGTTTAGGGTTATGAATAAAATTAAGTTAAGATTTAGGGTTAGGGTTAGTGTTAAGTTTAGGATTAGGGTTAGTGATAGTGTTAGGGTTGTGGTTAGGGTTTTTGTTAGGATTCGGTTTAGGGTTAGTGTTAGTGTTAAATATATGGTTAGGTTTAGTGTTAGGGTTAAGTAAGACTTAGGGTTATTGTTAAGTTATATTTAGGGTTTGTTTTAGAGTTAGGGTTTGGGTTATTGTTATGGTTAGTGTTAGGTTAGTGTTAGGTTTAGTGTTAAGGTTAGTGTTAGGGTTAGGGTTAGGATTAGTGATAGGTTTAGTGTTAGGTTTAGGGTTAGTGTTAGGATTAGAATTACTGCTAGGTTTAGATTTAGGGTTAGGTTTAGGGTTAGGGTTAGGGTAAGGGTTAGTGATAGGGTTAGTCCAGGTTTAGGGTTATGGTTAGATT
This sequence comes from Marmota flaviventris, assembly GCF_047511675.1. NCBI lineage: Eukaryota > Metazoa > Chordata > Mammalia > Rodentia > Sciuridae > Marmota > Marmota flaviventris. The sequence goes on along the minus strand of NW_027288418.1, from coordinate 361,699 downwards.
TAGGGTTAGGGTTGGGGTTATTGTTAGTGTTAGGGTTAGGATTAGGTTTAGGTTTAGGGTTAGTGTTAGGGTTAGGTTTAGGGTTAAGGTTCGTGTTAGCGTTAGGGATAGTGTTAGGTTTAAGTTTTGGTTTTGTGTAAGTTTTAGGGTTATGGTTAGTGTTAGATTTAGGGTTAAGTTTAGAGGTAGTGTTAGTGTTAGGGTTAGCGTTAGGTTTAGTGTTAGGGTTAGGTTTAGGTTTAGGGTTATTGTAAGGATTAATGTTAGGGTTAGTATTAGTGTTAGGGTTAGGGTTTGTGTTAGTGTTAGGGTTAGTGTTAAGTTTAGCTTTAGGTCTAGGGTTAGTGTGTTTGTTAGGATTAGGTTTAGTGATAGTGTTAGCTTTAGGGATATGTTTAGGGTTAGTGTTAGGGTTACACCTCATGATATGGTTAGAGTTAGTGTTAGGGTTATGTTTAGGGTTGTGTTTAGGATTAGAATTAGGTTTATAGTGAGCTTAAAGGTTAGTGTAAGGTTTAGGGTTAGGATTCATTTTATTGTTAGGTATAGGGTCCGTGATAGCGTGAGGGTTAGTTTTAGTGTTAGGGATAGGATTATGTTTTGAATTACCTTTGGTGTTAGTGTTAGGGTTAGGGTTAGGGATAGTGTTAGGGTAAGGGATAGGTTTAGGTTTAGTTAGGGTTAGGATTAGTGTTATGGTTAGGGTTAGGGTTAGTGTTAGGGTTGTTTTTGGGTTAGGATTTCGGTTAGGGTAAATTTTAGGTTTAGGTTTAGAATTAGGGTTTGGGTTATGTTTAGGGATAGTTTTAGAGTTAGATTTAGGGTTAGTGTTAGTGTTAATATTAGTGTTAGGTTCAGGGATATATTTTGTGTTATGGTAAGCATGAGGTTTTGGGTTTCTGTTAGGGTTAGTGATAGGATTATGGTTAGGGTTATGGTTAGGATTTGAGTTCAAATGAGGCTTAGGGTTAGGTTTAATGTTAGTTTTAGGGTTATGGGTAGGACAGGGTTAGTGTTAGATTTAGGGTTAGTTTTTGGGTTAGGGTTAGAGTTAGGGTTTTGTTAGGGTTAGGGTTAGTGTGAGGGTTAATTTAAGGGTTAGGTTTAGTGTGTGTTAGTGTTAGTGTTAGAGTTAAATTAGGGATAGTGTTAGGGACATGTTTAGGATTACTTTTAGGATTAGAGTTAGGGCTAGAAGTAGTGTTATGGTAGGGTTTGAGTTTGATTAATGTTAGGGTTAGGGTTAAGGTTAGCTTTTGGGTTAGGGTTAGGGTAAGGGTTCCGGTTAGGGTTAGGGTTAGTTTTAGAATTAGCAATAGGGTTAGGGTTATGGTTAGTGTTAGGTTAGTGTTAGGGTAAGAATTTTGGTTTCTGTAAGGGTAAGGTTTAGGTTTAAGTTTTCTGTAAGAGTTAAGGTTAAAAGATAGGTTTAGTGTTAGAGTTAGGGTTAGGTTTAGTGTTATGTTTAAATTTAGGATTAGTGTATGGGTTAGTGTTATACATAGATTTAGGGTTAGTGTAAGGGTTAGAGTTAGGGTCTGTGTTACACTTAGGGTTATTTGTTAGAAAGGGGGTTAGAGTGAGGCGTAGGTTTAGGGTTAGTTTTACAATTATGGATAGGTTAGGTATAGTGTTAGGGATAGGGTCTGTGTTACTGTTAGTGTTAGGGTTAGGGTTAGGGTTAGGGTTAGTGACAATTTTAGTGTTGGGGTTAGGGTTACTGTTAGATAAAGTTTAGGTTTAGTATTAGGATTAGTGTTTGTGTTAGGGTTCGGGTTACAGTTAGGTAAGATTTAGGATTAGTGTTAGGTTGTGTTTATGGCTATGTTTTGCTATAGGGTTTGTGTTGGGTTTATGGTTAGCGTTAGGGTTAGGGTAATGTTAGGTTTAGGCTTAGGATTAGGGTTAGGGATAGGTTTAAGTTTAGTGTTAGGGTTATGGTTAGTTTTAGGTTCAGTGTTAGGGTTAGGGTTAGTGTTAGGGTTAGGTTTAGGGTTAGGGTTAGTGTTAGGTTTACGGGTTATGGTTAGGATTCATGTAAGGGTTAGAGTTAGGGTTAGTGTTATGGTTAGGTTTAGTGTTACGATTAGTGTTAGGGTTATTGTTACGCTTAGGGTTATGGTTAGGTTTAGGATAAGTTATGGGGTTAGAGTTGACTTGGATTCAGGGTTAGTGTAGGGTTAGATTTAAGGTTAGTGTTAGGCTTAGAGTTATGGTTATGGTGAGGCTTAGGGTTAGTGTTAGGTTAGGCTTAGGGTTAGGGTTAGAGTAAATGTTAGGGTCAGGGATAGAATTAGGTTTAGGGTTATTGTTAGGATTATGTTTAGATTTAGGTTTAGGATTAGCATTATTTTTTGAGTTACATTTACTATTAGGGTTAGGGTTTCTGTTAGGGTTATTTTTAGGTTTTGTTATAGTGTTAGGTTTAGGGTTATCTTTAGGTTTAGGGCTAAGTTTAGTGTTTGGGTTAGGTTTAGGATTAGGGTTAGGTTAAGGTTAGGGTTATTATTAGGGTTAGGGTCAGGGTTGGGTTTAGGTTTAGGGTTAGAGTTAGGGTTAGTGTTAGTGATATGTTAGGGATACGGTTAGAGTTAGGGTTAGGGATAGTGTTAGGATTAGGTTTAGGTCTATGGTTTGGGTCAGTGTTATGGTTAAGATTATGTTTAGAATTAGGTTTAGGGTTAGGGTTAGTGTTAGGGTTAAGTTTAGGATAAAAGTTAAGGTAAGGTTTAGGGTAAGGGTTAGGGTAAGGTTTAGGTTTAGGGTTTGGGTTATGGTTAAAATTAGTGTTAGTGTAGCTTTTTGGTTAGGGTTAGTGTTAGGGATAGGGTTGGGGTTAGTGTTAGCATTAGGGTTAGGATTTGTCTTAGGGTTACGTTTAGGATTATGTGTAAGGTTCTGGTTACAGTTATAATTAGGGTTAGGTTTAGGGTTAGAGTTAGGTCATTTAGGGTTCAATATAGGCTGAGGGTTAGATTTAGTGTTACGGTTATGTTAAGGATGAGATTTAGGTTAGGGTTAGTTTTAGCTTTAGTTTTAAGGTTAGGGATGGGGTAGGGTTAGTGTTAGGGTTAGGGTTAGGTTTATAGTTAGGGTTAGAGTTATATTTAGGTTAAGGTTTAGTATTAGGATTAGAGTTTGGTTTAGGGTTAGCTTATGGTTACAATTAGGGTGAGGGTTAGAGTCAGGCTTAGGATTAGGGTTATTAGTTAGGGTTAGTGGCAGAGTTAGGGTTAGGGTTAGTTCTAGGTTTAGGTTAAGTGTTTGGGTTAGGGTTAGTGTTAGTGTTAGGGCAAGTGTTAGTGTTACGGTTAGGGTTTTTGTTAGGGTAAGAGTTAAGGTTAGGGTTATGGTTTCAGTTAGGATTAGGGTTATGTTTAGTTTTACGTTTATCGTTAGCTTTAGTGTAAAATTTTGGTTTAGGTTTAGGATTAAGGTTAGAGTTCCTTTTAGTTTTAGGGTTAAGGTTAGGGTTAGTGTTAGTTTAGTGTTAGCTTTAGAGTTAGGGTTTGAGTTGGGGTTACAGTTTTGGTTATGGTTAGGGTTATGATAAAGGTTAGGATTAGGGTTATAGTTAGGTTTATGGTTAGGTTTAGGTAAATTTTGGGTTAGGGTTAGGGTTAGGGTTAGTATAATGGCTAGGGTTAGGGTTAACATTAAAATTAGTGTCATGGTTAGGGTTAGGGCTTGGGTTACATTAGGGTTAGGGTTAGATTTATGGTTCATGTTAGGATTAAAATTAGGGTTCATGTTAGGTTTAGGGTTAGGGTTAGGTTTAGAGTTAGGGTTATATTTAGTGTTATGGTTATGGTTACACTTAGGGTTAGGGTTAGTTTTAGAGTTCGGGTTAGGTTTAGGATTAGGGTTAGTGTCAGGGTTAGTGTAAGGGTTAGGGTTAAGATTAGTGTTATGGTTAGAATTAGGTTTCGGGTTAAGATTAGTGTAAGGGATAGGGTTAGGGTTTAGGTTAAATTAGAGTTACGGTGAGATTTATGTTTTTTTAGGATTAAGGTTAGGGTTATTGTTAGGTTTAGGTTTGGGGTAAGGATTGGGGTTAGTGTTAGGGTTAGCTTTAGGGTTAGGTTTATATTTAGTGTTAGGGTGAGTGTTAGGGTTAGTGTTAGGAAGAGGGTTAGGTTTAGTGTTACGGTTAGGATTAAGGTTAGTGTTATGGTTAGGGTGAGATTTGGGATGGATTTATATTTAGTGTTAGGGTTAGGATTAGGAAAGGGGTTAGGGTTAGTGTTAGGTTTAGGATAAGATTTAGGGTTAGGTTTAGTGTTTGGGTTAGGGTTTGTATTCGGTTTAGGGTAAGGGTTAGGGTGAGGGTTAGATTTAGGGTTAGGATTCAGGTATGTGGTTAGGGTTAGGGATAGGGTTAGGTTAAGCTTAGTGTTTAGTTTAGGGTTAGTGTTAGGGTTAGAGTAAGGGCTAGGTATAGGTTTTGGATTAGGGTTAGTGTTGGGTTTAGGGTTACAGTTAGAGTTAGTGTTAGGTTTAGGGTTAAGGTTAGGTTTAGTTTTAGTCTTAGGGTTAGGGTTAGGATAGTGTTAGGTTAAGGTTTATGTTTAGGGTTAGGGTTATGGTTATTTTAGGTTTAGGGTTAGGGTAGGGTTAAGGTTCATTTTAGTGTTATGGTTAGGGTTTGAGTTAGGATTAGTGTTAGGGTAAGGATTAGGATTAGTGTTAGGGTTAGGGTTAGGTTTAGGAATAGGGTAAGTGTTAGGGTTAGGTTTAAGGTTAGAGTAAGTGTTAGGTTAAAGATAATTTTTAGGGTTAGTTTAAGGGTTAGGGTTATGGTTAGGTTTAGGGTGAGGGTAAGTGTTAGGGTTAGGGTTAGATTTACATTTGGTATTAGTGTTAGAGTTACAGTTAGGGTTAAAGTGAGTGAAATGTTTATGGTTAGGTTTAGGGTTTGTTCAGTGTTATGGTTAGGTTTAGGGTTTGTTTAGGGTTAGGGTTAGGGTAAGATTTCGAGTTAGTCTTAGGTTTAGGATAAGAGTTAGGCTTATATTTTAGATATGGGTTAGGGTTAGGTATAGGATAGTGTTAGGTTAATGGTTATTTTTAGGGTTAGGGTTATGGTTAGGTGAGGGTTAGGTTTAGAGTTAGGGTAATGGTTAGGGTTAGCATAAGGGTTAGAGTTAGGTTTAGGGTTAGGGTAAGTGTTAGGCTTAGGGTTAGGTTTAAGGTTAGAGTAAGTGTTAGGGTTATGATTATTTTTAGGGCTATTGTAAGGGTTAGGGTTAGGGTTAGATTTAGGGGTAGTTTTAGGGTTAGGGTTAGGGTTAAGTTTAGTGTTAAGTAAGGGTTAGTATTAGGGTTAGGGTTAGGGATAGGGTAACGGTTAGAGTAAGTATTAGGGTTAGTTTTAGGAATTGTGTTAGGTTTAGGGTTTTGGTTCATGTTAGGGTTATGGTTACATTTAGGATTCGGGTTAGGGTTATAGTTAGAATTAGGTTAGGATTAGGGGTAGAGTTAGGGTTTGTGTTAGGTTTTGATTTAGGGTTAGGGTTAGGTTTAGTGTTAAGTTTAGTTTTAGGGTTAGGGTTAGGGTAGGGTTAGAGTTAGGATATGTTTAGTGTTAGTATTAAGTTAGAGTTTTGTTATGGTTAGTGTTAGGGTTTGTGTTAGGGTTAGGGTTAGTGTTAGGCTTAGGGTTAGGGTAACTATTAGGGTAAAGGTTAGTGTTAGGGTTAGTGTTAGGGTAGTATTTGTGTTAGGGTTAATGTTCAGGTTCAGTTTAGGGTTAGGGTTAGGTTTAGTGCTAGGGTTAGGGTTAGTTTTGAGGTTAATGTTAGCATTAGGGTTAGGTTTAGAGTTAGGGTAAGAGTTATGATTAGGGTTATGGTTATGGTTAGAGTTAGGTATAGGAGTAAGTTTAGGATTAGGGTTAGTTTTAGGGTTAGTGTTAGGGTAGGTTTTCGGGTTAGTTAGGTTTAGTTTTTGGGTCATGGTAAGTGTTAGGGTTAGTGTTACGGTTACAGTTAGTGTTTTTATTCTGGTTAGGTTTAAGTTTAGGGTTAGGTTTAAGGTTAGTTTTATGGTTAGTGTTAGGGTTTGGGTTAGGGTTTGTGTTAGCATTAGGGTTAGGGTTAGGGTTTCAGTCACAGTTAGGATTCGGGTTAGTTTTATGGTTAGGGTTAGGCTTCAGTTAGGGTTAGGATTAGAGTTAGATTTGAGTTAGGGTTAGATTTAGGCTAAGGGTTGGGGTTAGGTTTTGAGTCAGTGTTAGGGTTAGTTTTAGGTTTATGGTTAAGTTTAGTTTTAGGGTTAGGTTTAGTTTTAGGGTTAGGTAAAGTTTAGGGTTAAGAATAGGTTACGGTTAGTGTTATTGTTAGGATTAAGATTAGGGATTGTGTTTGGATTAGTGTTAGGTTTAGGGATAGGGTTACTATTTACATTATGATTAGGGTTAGAGTTAGGTTAAGGATTAGGGTTAGGGTTAGTGTTAGGTTTAGTGTTAGGGTTAGTGTTAGGCTTTGGGTTAGGGTTAGGGTTTCTGTTAGGCTTCATGTTAGGTTTTGGGTTATGGTTAGGGTTTGCCATAGGATTACGGTTAGGATTAGCAATAAGGTTTGGTTTTGACTATGGGTTAGTATTAGGGTTAAGGTTAGCTTAGGTTTAGGGTTAGCATTAGGGTTAGGTTTTGTGTTAGGTTTAAATTTACGTTTAGGGTTTATGTTACGGTTTGTGTTTGGGTTAGGTTTGGGGTTAGGTTTAAGGTTAGTGTTAGAATTAGGGTTAGGTTTTAGTTTAGGGTTCAGTTAGGTCTAGGGTGAGGGCTTCAGATTTTTTTCCTTACTTCTGCTTAGGGCTACTTCAAGAGGGAACTAAGGATGCAGAGTGCACTGAGAACTAATTAAGTGTGTCAATTTTCAACCATTTAGCAAAAACCATGTTGGATTTACAATTGCAACTGCATGTGTTCCTATAGGGGAAAACAAGAGGAAATTTAAAGATTCAAAGTGTTAGACTGAAGGTGAAAGTTTGGGAAAAATCATACTACTCATATTGACCCCAAAAGCAAGCAGGAATGTCAATACTTCTATCAAATAAAGTAGACGTCAAGCCAAAGTTAATTAAAAGAGATAAATAAGGACACTACATACTGCTCAAGGGAACCATACACCAACAAGAGTTAATGATCATTAATATATATGCCCCAAACAATGGTGCAGCTACATTCATCAAACAAATTCTTCTCAAGTTCAAGAGTCAAATAGACCACAACACAATAATCATGGGAGATTTTAACACACCTCTTTCACCACTGGACAGATCTTCCAAGCAAAAGTTGAATAAAAAATCCCTAGAGCTCAATAATGCAATTTATAACTTAGACTTAATTGATATATACAGAATATACCACTCAACATCAAGTGGATACACTTTCTTCTCAGCAGCACATGGATCCTTCTCAAAAATTGACCATATATTATGTCACAGGGCAAATCTTAGCAATTACAAAGGAGTAGAGATACTACCATGCATTTTATCTGATCATAATGGAATGAAATTGGAAATCAATAATAAAATAAGAAAGAAAAAATCCTACATCTCATGGAGAATAAACAATATGCTACTTAATGAACAAAGGGTTACAGAAGACATCAAAGAGGAAATTAAAAAAACTCTTAGGGGTAAATGAAAACTCAGACACAACATATCGTAATCTCTGGAACACTATGAAAGCAGTGCTAAGAGGGAAATTCATTTCATAGAGTTAATTCCTTAAAAGAAGGAAAAGCCAACAAATAAATGACCTCATACTACACCTTAAAGCCTTAGAAAAAGAAGAACAAATAAACAGCAAATACTGTAGAAGGTAAGAAATAATTAAAATCAGAGCTGAAATCATTGAAATCGAAACATAAGAAACAATTGAAAAAATTGACAAAACTAAAAGTTGGTTCTTTGAAAACATAAATAAGATTGATAGACCACTAGCCACACTAACAAAGAGAAGAAGAGAGAGAACCCAAATTACTAGCTTATGGGATGAAAAAGGCAACATCACAACAGACAATTCAGAAATACAGAAGATAATTAGAAATTATTTTGATACCCTATACTCTAATAAAATAGAGGACAGTGAAGGCATCAATAATTTCCTTAAGGCATATGAGCTACCCAGATTGAGTCAGGATGATATAAACAACCTAAACAGACCAATATCAAGTGAGGAATTAGAAGAAGACATCAAAAGACTACCAACCAAGAAAAGCCCAGGACCGGATGGATATACAGCAGAATTTTACAAGAACTTTAAAGAAGAACTAATACCAATACTCTACAATCTATTTCAGGAGATAGAAAAAGAGGGAGTACTTTCAAATTCATTCTATGAGGCCAATATCACCCTGATTCCCAAACCAGATAAAGACACCTCAAAGAAAGAAAACTACAGACCAATATCCCTAATGAATTTAGATGCAAAAATCCTCAATAAAATTCTGGCAAATTGGATACAAAAACATATCAAAAAGATGGTGCACTATGACCAAGTGGGATTCATCCCTGGGATGCAAGGCTGGTTCAATATACGGAAATCAATAAATGTAATTCACCACATCAATAGACGTAAAGATAAGAACCATATGATCATCTCAATAGATGCTGAAAAAGCATTTGACAAAATACAGCATCCTTTTATGTTCAAAACTCTAGAAAAATTAGGGATAACAGGAAATTACCTCAAAATGGTAAAAGCTATATACACTAAGCTTCAGGTCAGCATCATTCTAAATGGATAAAAATTGAAGGCATTCCCTTTAAAATCTGGAAAAAGACAGGGATGCCCTCCACATCACTTCTATTCAACATAGTTCTTGAAACACTAGCCAGAGCAATTATACAGACAAAAGAAATTAAAGACATAAATATAGGAAAAGAAGAACATAAATTAGCACTATTTGCCAATGACATGATCCTATACCTAGCAGACTCAAAAAATTCAACCAAGAAACTTCTAGAACTAGTAAATGAATTCAGCAAAGTCGCAGGATATAAAATCAATACCCATAAATCAAAGGAATTCCTGTATATCAATGACAAATTCTCTGAAATGGAAATTAGGACAACTACTCCATTCACAATATCCTCAAAAAAAAAAATTCCTGGGAATCAAGTTAACAAAAGAGGTGAAAGAGCTATACAATGAAAACTACAGAATCCTGAAGAAACAAATAGAAGACATTAGAAGATGGAAGGATTTACCTTGCTCATGGATTGGTAGAATTAATATTTTTAAGATGGCCATACTACCAAAAGCACTTTACAAGTTCAATGCAATTCCCATCAAAATTCCAATGACATTCCTTGCAGAAATAGAAAAGGCAATCATGAAATTCATCTGGAAAAACAAGAGACCCAGAATAGCTAAAGTAATTCTAAACAGGAAGAGTGAAATTGATGGTATCGTGATTCCAGATTTTAAACTATACTATAGAAAAATAGTAACAAAAACAGCATGGTACTGGCACCAAAACAGGCTGGAAGACCAATGGTACAAATAGAGGACACAGAGACAAATCCACAAAATTACAACTACCTTATATTAGACAAATGTGCTAAAACCATGCAATGGAAAAAGAATAGCATCTTCAACAAATGGTGCTGGGAGAACTGGAAATCCATATGCAACAAAATGAAATTGAATCCCTTTCTCTCACCATGCACAAAAGTCAACTCCAAATGTATCAAGGAGCTAGGAATCAGACCAGAGACTCTGTGTCTAATAGAAGATAAAGTTGGTCCTAATCTTCATCACGTGGGGGCAGGCCCAAAATTTCTTAATAAGACACCTATAGCACAAGGGTTAAAACCAAGAATCAACAAATGGGATGAATTCAAACTAAAAAGTTTTTTCTCAGCAAGAGAAATAATATGCGAGGTGAATAGGGAGCCTACATTCTGGGAACAAATTTTTACCCCTCAAATATCAGATAGAGCTCTAATGTCTAGAGTATACAAAGAACTCAAAAAGTTAAACAACAAAAAAAGCAAATAACCCAATCAACAAATGGACCAAAGACTTGAACAGAAACTTCTCAGAAGAGGATATACAATCAATCAACAAATACATGAAAAAAATGCTCACCATCTCTAGCAATCAGAGAAATGCAAATTAAAACTACTCTAAGATACCATCTCACTCCAATAAGAATGGCAGCCATTATGAAGTCAAACAACAAAAAGTGCTGGCGAGGATGCGAGGAAAAAGGTACACTCATACATTGCTGGTGGGACTGCAAATTGGTGCAGCCAATTTCGAAAGCAGTATGGAGATTCCTTGGAAAGCTGGGAATGGAACCACCATTTGACCCAGCTATTCCCCTTCTCAGACTATACCCAAAAGACCTAAGAAGAGCATAATACAGGGACACAGCCACATCAATGTTTATAGCAGCACAATTCACAATAGCTAGAATGTGGAACCAACCTACATGTCCTTCAATAGATGAATGGATTAAAAAATGTGGTATTCATACATAATGGAATATTGCTCAGCACTAAAAAATAATAAAGTCATGGCATTTTCAGGCAAATGGATGGCATTAGAGCAGATTATGCTAAGAGATGTTAGCCAATCCCTAAAAAAAAACAAATGCCGAATGTCTTCTCTGATATAAGGTGGGTGACTCAAAATAGGATAGGGAGGAAGAGCATGAGAAGAAGACTACCACTAAATAGGGAAGAGAGGTGGGAGGGAAAAAGAGGGAGAAGGGGAGTTGCACAGAAGATGGGAGGAGAAACCTCATTGTTATACAGTATATATATGAGGTTGTAATGAGTAAAAGGAAAAAAAAAAGTGGTCACATTAGATTGGATAGAGAGAAAGGATGGGAGAGGAGGGCAGAGGTAGGGAGTATAGGAATGGCAGCAGAATAGAATAGACAATATGATTGATGTATGTACATTCCATGTATGTATTATATATCAAAATGTATTCTACTGTCATGTATGACTAAAAAATAAATAAATACAAATTTTTTAAAAAAATTCAAAGTGTTCCTGCAAATGAATGTTTCAACTTAGAAGAATGCAATTTGAAGGGTAAAGTGCATCCTGAATTCCAATTATTCCTGCCATGTATCAACAAGATCAGCTGAAGAAAGTAGTATGTGTCCAGGTTCACTTGGCCCCCAAAAGTTTGTTCTTCTAGTTTGAAGTGTTCTTTTGCAGGAACACTGAAATATTAGGTTTCACTTCATTTTCCCCTGTAGGGATAGATGCAGTTGGAAATCTAAATCAAACACTGTTTGTGCTAGCTGCTTGAAATGTGACAAACTCAATTAGTTGGCAGTGCACTCTCTATGCTTTGTTGCCTCTTGAAGTAGCCTTAAGCAGAGGCAAGGAACAATCACTTTAATTTGAAAGTGTTGTAAACTTCATCAGAATTCCGAGTTTAGTGAAATCCCAGCAAATATTTCTTTTTTTTCCCTATCTTTATGATATTTGGCCATAATGATTGGTACTCCAGTTGCACTTGGGCCTCCAAAATTCGATCTTCTAGGTTGAAGCGTTCCTTTGCAGGAACACTTTGAAATTTTAGGTATAACTTCATTTTCCCCAATAGGTATACATGCAGTTGGAACTCTAAATCAAACATGGTTTGTGCTAGCTGCTTGAAACTTGACACACTAAATTAATTGTCAGTGCCCTCTATGATTTGTTGCCTCTTGCAGTAGCCTTAAGCAGAGGCAAGGAAAAATCACTTTTTTTGAAAGCATTTGCCAAGCTTCCACAGAACTCCAAGGTAAAATACGAGTTTACTGAAATCCCAGTGAATATTTCTTTGACCCGATCTGGTTGATAGGTTCTAGGAATCAATTGTACTTCAGCCGCACTTGGCTACCCAAATTTCTTACTTCTAGGTTAAAGTGTTCATTTGCAGGAACACTTTGAATTTTTAGGTTTCACTTTGTTTTTCCCCAACAGGTATACTTGCAGTTGGAACTCTAAATCAAACATGGTTTGTGCTAGCTGCTTGAAACTTGACACACTTAATTTGTTGTCAGTGCACTCTCTATGCTGTGTTCCCTCTTGCAGTAGCCTTAAGCAGAGGCAAGGAAAAATCACTTTTATATGAAAGCGTTGCCAAAGCATCCCCAGAACACCAAGTTTCCTGCAATCCCACCAAAACTTTTTCACCTGATCTTGATGATACTTGGGGGTAAAGATCGGTACTCCAGTCCCACTTGGACCCCAAATTTAGTTCTTCTAGGTTGAAGCGTTCCTTTGCAGGAACTGTTTGAAATTTTAGGTTTCACTTCGTTTTCCCCTTTAGGGAGAGATGCATTTAGAACTCTAAATTAAAACACGGTTTGTGCAAGCTGCTTAAACCTTGACACATTCCATTAGTTCTCAGTGCTCTCTCCATGCTTTGTTCCCTCTTGCAGAAGCCCTAAGCTGAGGCAAGAAAACTACACTTTCATATGAAAGTGTTTGCAAATCGTCCACAGAACTCCAACTTTACTGAGATCTCAGCAAATATCTTTGACCAGATATTTTTGATACTTGGACATAATGATAGGTACTCCAGTCGCACTTGGGCCTCCAAATTTCTATCTTATATGTTGAAGCATTCGTTTGCAGTAACACTTTGAAATTTGAAATTTCAGGTTACACTTCGTTTTCCCCTATAGGGATAGATGCGGTTGGAACTCTAAATCAAACACGGTTTGTGATACCTGCTTGAAACTTTAAAAACTAAATTAATTCTCAGTGTGCTCTCTATGCTTTGTTTCCTCTTGAAGTAGCCCAAAGGTGAGGCAGGGAAAAAACAATTTCATTTGAAAGCGTTTAAAAAGCTTCTACAGAACTCTGAGTTTACTGAAATCCCAGGAAATATTTTTTTTTCACCTGATCTTGTTGATACGTTCCAGGAATCATCAGTTCTCCAGCTGCACGTGTCTCCCCAAATTTCATACTTCTAGGTTAAAGAACACTTAGAATTTTTAGGTTTCAATTCATTTTTCCCCAGTAGGTATACTCGCAGTTGGAACTCTAAATCAAACATGGTTTCTTCTAGCTGCTTGAAACTCGACACACTGAATTAGTTCTCAGAATGCTTTCTATGCTTGATTCCCTCTTGAAGTAGCCCTAAGCAGAGGCAAAGAAAAATCAATTTCATTTGAAAGAGTTTGCCATGTTTCCACAGAACACCAAGTTTCCTGCAATCCCAGCAAATATTTTTTCACCCGATCTTGATGAAACTTTGCCATAAAGATCAGTACCGCGGTCGTACTTGGCCACCCAAATTTACTTCTTCTATGTTGAAGCGTTCATTTGAAGGAACACTTTGAATTTTTAGGTTTCACTTCATTTTCCCTATAGGGAGAGATGCATTTGGAACTCTAAATTAAACATGGTTTGTGCTAGCTGCTTAAACCTTGACACACTCTATTTGTTCTCAGTCCACTCTCTATGCTTTGTTCTCTCTTGCAGAAGCCCTAAGCCGAGGCAAGCAAAATACACTTTCATTTCAAAGCGTTTGCAAATCGTCCACAGAATTCTGAGTTTACTGAAATCTCAGCAAATATTTTTCACCAGATCTTTTTGATACTTGGACATAATGATTGGTACTCCAGTCACACTTGGGCCTCCAAATTTCGATCTTCTAGGTTGAAGCATTGCTTTGCAGAAACACTTTGAAATTTTACGTTTCACTTGGTTTTCCATTATAGAGATAGATGCAGTTGGAACTCTAAATCAAACATGGTTTGTGCTAGCTGCTTGAAACTTTACAATCTAAATTAGTTCTCAATGTGCTCTTTATGCTTTGTTTCCTCTTGAAGTAGTCTGAAGGAGAGGCAGGGAAAAAACAATTTCATTTGAAAGCATTTGCCAAGCTTCCACAGAACTCCAAGTTTACTGAAATCTCAGCAAATATTTTTTCACCCGATCTTGTTAATATGTTCCAGGAATCATCTGTACTCCAGCCGCACTTGGCTCCCCAAATTTTGTATTTCTAGGTTAAAGTGTTCATTTGCGGGAACACTTTGAATTTTTAGGTTTCACTTCATTTTTCCCTGCAGGGACAGATGCAGTTGGAACTCTAAATCAAACATGGTTTGTGCTAGCTGCTTGAAACTTGACACACTGAAGTAGTTCTCTGTGTGTGCTCTATGATTTTTTACCTCTTGCGGTAGCCTTAAGGAGAGGCAAGGAAAAATCACTTTTATATGAAAGCATTTTCCCAGCTTCCCCAGAACACCAACTTTCCTGAAATCCCAGCAAAACTTACTCACCCGAACTTGATGACACTTGGGAATAAGGATTGGTACTCCATTCCCACTTGGACCCTAAATTTTGTTTTTCTATGTTGAAGTGTTCCTTTGCAGGAACTGTTTGAAATTTTAGGTTTCACTTCATTTTCTCCTGTAGGGATAGATGCAGTTGGAACTCTAAATCAAACACGGTTTGTACTAGCTGCTTGAAACTTTACAAACTAATTTAGTTCTCAGTGCACTCTCTATGCTTTGTTTCCCCTTGAAGGAGCCCCAAGGTGAGACAGGGAAAAACATTTTCATTTGAAAGCATTTGCCAAGCTTCCACGGAACTCCGATTTTACTGAAATCCCAGCAAATATTTTTTTCACCCAATCTTGTTGATACATTCCAGGAATCATCTGTTCTTCAGCCGCACTTGGCTCCCCAAATTTCGTACTTGTAGGTTAAAGCATTCGTTTTCAAGAACCCTTTGAATTTTTAGGTTTCACTTTGTTTTTCCCCAGTAGGTATACTCACAGTTGGAACTCTAAATCAAACACAGTTTGTGCTAGTTGCTTGGAACTTCATATAATTTGTTGTCAGTGCACTCTCCATGCTTTGTTCCCTCTTGCAGTATAGCCTTAAGCACAGGCAAAGAAAAATCATTTTCATTTGAAAGCATTTGACAAGCTTCTACAGAAATCCAAAGTTACTGAAATCCCAGCAAATACTTCTTGGTTAAAGCATTCGTTTGCAGGAAGATTTTGAATTTTTAGGTTTCACTTCATTTTCCCCTACAGCGACAGATGCATTTGGAAATCTAAATCAAATTCTGTTTGTGTTAGCTGCTTGAAACTTTACACACTCAAGGAGTTCTCAGTGTGTGCTTTATGATTTGTTCTTTCTTGCAGTAGCCTTAAGCAGAGGCAAGGAAAAATCACTTTCAGTTGAAAGTGTTTTCCAAGCTTCCCCAGAAAACCAAGTTTCCTGCAATCCCAGCAAAACTTTTTTACCTGATCTTGATGATTCTTGGGGGTAAAGATTGGTACTCCAGTCCTTCTTGGACTCCAAATTTAGTTCTTCTAGGTTGAAGTGTTCCATTGCAGGAACAGTTTGAACTTTTAAGTTTCACTTCATTTTCCCCTATAGGAAGAGAAGGATTTGAAACTCTAAATTAAACACAGTTTGTGCTAGCTGCTTGAAACGTTGACACATTCCATTAGTTCTCAGTGCTCTCTCTATGATTTTTTCCCTCTTGCAGAAGCCCTTAGTATATGCAAGCAAAATACACTTTCATGAAAGCATTTGTCAAGCTTCCACAGAACTCCGAGTTTACGGAAATTCCAGGAAAAAATTTTTTTCACCTGATCTTGTTGATACGTTCCAGGAATCATCTGTACTCCAGCTGCATTTGGCTCCCTAAATTTAGTACTTCTAGATTAAAATGTTCGTTTGAAGGAACACTTTGAATTTTTAGGTTTCACCTCACCTCGTTTTTCCCCAATAGTTATACTCACAGTTGGAACTCTATATCAAACATGGTTTGTGCTAGCTGCTTGAAACTTGACACAATGAATTAGTTCTCATTGTGTTTTCTATTATTTGTTCCGTCTTGAAGTAGCCTGAAGGAGAGGGATGGAAAAAACAATACCATATGGCTTCCACAGACTTCCGAGTTTACTGAAATCCCAGCAAATAATTTTTTACCCAATCTTGTTGATAATTGGCCATAATGATCGGTACTCCAGTCACACTTGGGCCCCCAAATTTCAATCTTCTAGGTTGAAGCATTCCTTTCCATGAGCACTTTGAAATTTGAGGTCTCACTTCATTTTCCTCTATAGGGATAGATGCAGTTGGAAATCTAAATCAAACGTGATTTGCACTACCTGCTTGAAACTTTACAGACTAAATTAGTTCTCAGTGCACTCTCTATGCTTTGTTTTCTGTTGTAGTAGCCCAAAGGAGAGGGAGAGAAAAAAACAATCTCATTTGAAAGCATTTGCCAAGATTCCACAGAACTCCAAGTTTACTGAAATCCCAGCAAATATTTTTTTTTCACCCGATCTTGTTGATATGTTCCAGGTATCATCTGTACTCCAGCTGCATTTGGCTCCCCAATTTTTGTACTTCTGGGTTAAAGCATTCGTTGGCAGGCACATTTTGAATTTTTAGGTTTCACTTCATTTTCCCCTTTAGGGATCGATGCAGTTGGACCTCTAAATCAAACATGGTTTGGGTTAGTTGCTTGAAACTTGACACACAAAAGGAGTTCTCAGTGCATGCTTTATGATTTGTTCATTCTTGTTGTAACCTTAAGCAGAGGCAATGAAAAATCACTTTCATTTGAAAGCATTTTCCAAGCTTTTCCAAAACCCCAAGTTTCCTACAATCCCAGCAAAACTTTTTCACCCAATCTTGATGATACATGGGGGTAAAAATCGGTACTCCAATCCAACTTGGAACCCAAATTTAGTTCTTCTAGGTTGAGGCATTCCATTGCAGGAACAGTTTGAATTTTTAGGTTTCACTTCGTTTTCCCCTATAGGGAGAGATGAATTTGGAATTCTAAATTAAACACGGTTTGTGCTAGCTGCTGAAACCTTTACCCACACCTTTAGTTCTCAGTGTTCTCTTTACACTTTGTTCCCTCTTGCAGAAGCCTTAAGTCGAGGCAAGCAAAGTACACTTTCATTTGAAAGCGTTTGCCAAGCTTCCACAGAGCTCTGAGTATACTGAAATCCCAGCAAATATTTTTTTTTTCACCTGATCTTGTTGATACATTTCAGGAATCATCTGTACTCCAGCCGCACTTGGCTGCCCAAATTTCATACTTCTAGGTTAAAGCGTTCGTTTGCAGGAGCACTTTGAAATTTTAGGTTTCTCTTCATTTTCTGTTATAGAGATTGGAAATCTAAATCAAACACGGTTTGTGCTAGCTGCTTGAAACTTTACAAACTAAATTGGTTCTCAGTGCTGTCTCTATGCTTTGTTTCCTCTTGAAATAGAATGATGGAGAGGCAGGGAAAAAAACAATTTCGTTTGAAAGCGTTTGCCAAGCTTCTACAGAACTCTGAGTTTACAGAAATCCCAGCAAATATTTTTTCACCTGATTTTGTTGATTCGTTCCAAGAATCATCTATACTCCAGCTGCACTTCGCTCCTCAAATCTTGTACATCTTGATTAAAGCATTCATTTGCAGGAAGATTTTGAATTTTTAGGTTTCACTTCTTTTTCCCCTGCAGGGACAAATGCAGTTGGAACTCTAAATCAAACATGGTTTGTGCTAGCTGCTTGAAACTTTACACACTGAAGGAGTTCTCAGTGCATGCTTTATAATTTGTTCCCTCTTACAGTAGCCTTAAGCAGGGGCAAGGAAAAATCACTTTCATTTGAAAGCGTATTCCAACCTTCCCCAGAACATCAAGTTTCCTGCAATCTCAGCAAAACTCTTTCACCTGATCTTGATGATACTTTGGGGTAAAGAGCGGTACTCCAGTCCCACTTGAACCCCAAATTTAGTTCTTCTAGGTTGAAGCATTACATTGCAGGAACAGTTTGAACATTTAGGTTTCACTTTGTTTTCCCCTATAGGAAGAGATGAATGTGAAACTCTAAATTAAACACGGTTTGTGCTAGCTGCAAGAAACTTTGACACACTCCATTAGTTCTCAGTGCTCTCTCCATGCTTTTTTCCCTCTTGCAGAAGCCCTAAGCCAAGGCAAGCAAAATACACTTTAATTTGAAAGCGTTTGCCAAACTTCCAGAGAACTCCGAGTTTACTGAAATCCCAGCAAATATTTTTTTTTTTCACCCTATCTTGTTGATACGTTCCAGGAATCATCTGTACTCCAAACCTAACCCTAAGTCTAACCCTAACACAAACCCTTATCCTAACCCTAAACTTAACCTAACCCTAACCCTAAGCCTAACACTAACCCTTACACTAACCCTAACCCTAACTCAAATTATTACCTTAAGCCTAACACTAACTCTAACCGTTATGGTAAACCTAACCCTAAACCTAAAATTAACCCTAGCCATAACCCTAACCCGAACACTAACCCTAAACCTAACACTTAGCCTATTGCTAATTTTAACCCTTACCCTAGACCTGACACTAACACTAACCCTAACTGTAACACTAATCCTAAAACTAACCCTAACCCTAAGCCTAATGCTAAACCTAACTCTAACGCTAAACCTAACCCTAAGGTTAACCCTACACTAACCCTATGCTTAAACCTAACCCTAATTTTAAACCTATCCATAATCCTAGCACTATCCCTAACACAAACCCTAATGCTAACTCTAACACTAACCCTAACACAAACCTAAACCTTACCCTAAAACTAACCCTAACACTATTTCTAACACAAATATTAATACTAACACTAACCCTAAACCTACCCTTAAACCTAACCTAGCACTAACCCTAACCCTAACAAAAACACTAAACCTAACCCTAACAACAACACTAAACCTAACCCTAACAAAAACCCGAAATCTAACCCTAAGCCTATCTGTAACCCTAACACTAACCCTAAACTTAACCTTACCTTAAATCCTAACCCTTACTCTACAAAACCCCTAACTCTAACCATAACACTAAAACTAACCCTAAATCTAACCTTAAGTTTAAAACTAACCCTAATCATACACTAACCCCAACACCAATACTAACCCTAACCCTATGTCTAACCCTTAGGCTGACACTAACCATAACCCTAAAACTAACACTAACACTAACACTAAACCTAACCCTAACCCTAACATAAAACTTAACCTATCACTAAACCTAACACCATACTTAATCCTATCCCTAACCCTTACTCAAACACTAACACCAAACCAAAACCTAAACCTAACCCTAACATTCACACTAAACCTAACCATAACATGTATCCTAACCCTAACACTAAAACTTACCCTAACCATAGACCTAACCCTAACCCTAACCCTCAACCTATAATTATTTCTAACCCTTACCGTAACACTAAACATAACCATAAACCTAATCCTAAAACTACACCTAACACTAACTCTAACACAAAGTTTAACACTAACACTATCCCTAACACAAAACCTAATTCTAACCCTAACCCTAGTTCTAACCCTAAACCAAACCTAACCCTAACTCAAACCATAACCCTAACCCTATCACTAAACCTAATGCCAAACCGTACTCTGATACTAAACCTATCCCAAATCCTAACAATTACCCTAACCCTAACCATAACTGTAACCATAACACTAACCCTAAACCTAACACTAACCATAAAACTTACCTAACCCTATTCCTATACCTAACACTATACCTAAACCTAACCCTAACCCTAATACTAAGCCTAACCTTAACCCTAACATTAATCCTAACTCTAACTCTAATCCTAACATTATGACCAAACTTAACCCTAAACATAACACTAACGCTAAACTTAACGCTAACCCTAACACTCATTTTAAACCTAACAATAAACTTAAACCTTAAACTAACCCTAACACTAGCACTAAACCTCACTCTACCCTAGCAGAAAACCTAACACCAACCCTAACCCTAACTTTAACACTAACCCTAATGCAAAACCTAACACTAACACTAATCCTAACACTAACTCTAATCCTAAAGATAATCCTAAAACTAACACTAACCATAACCCTAACCCTAATACAAACTTTAAACCTAAAACTAACACTAAACCTAACACTAAACCTAACCCAAACACTCACCCTAACTCTAACCCTAAACCTAACCCTAATCCTAACTGTAACCCTAAACATAAAAATAACCCTAACCTGAACAAAAACCCTAACACTAATCCTAATCCTAACACTAAACTTAAACCAAAAGCGAACACTAACTCTAACCCTAACCCTAACCCTAAACCTAAACCTAACACTAAACCTAACCCTAATTTTTAACCTAACCCTAAGTCTTACCCTAACCCTAACACCAACACTAACCCTAACCAATAAACTAACCCTAATATTGAATCTAAACCTAACCATAACCCAAACCATAACAGTAACCCCAGTCCCAACACTATCACTAAAACTAACCCTAAACCTAACCATAACGCTAAAACCTAACACAAAACCTAAATCTAATGCTTAGTCTAACCCTAACACTAACCCTATATCTAAACCTAACCCTAAACATTACACTAACCCTCACCCTTACCCAAACCCTAACATTAACTATAAACCCTCCCTAAACCTAACACTATTGCTAAACCTACCCCTACCCCTAACACTAACACTAACCCTAAAACTAGCCCTAATCCTAACCCTAACACGAGCCCTACCCTATCCCCAACAACAACACTAAGCCTAAATCTAATTCTAAGCCTCACACTAACCCTAAGACAAACCCTACCCCTAAACTAACACTAAGCCTAAACAACCCTAACCCCCCTAACAATAACCCTAACACTTACCCTAATACAAACCTAACACTAACACTAACCCTAACTCTAAACCTTATACTACCACTCAAACTAACCTAACACTGTTACCCTAAACCTAACAATAAACCAAACCCTAACACTAACCCGTACCATAACCAGAACCAGAACCCAAACCTAACCCTAAAATTAACACTAACCCTAAACCTAAGGCCAACCCTATCCCTAACACTAAACCTAGACCTAATGCTAACCCTAACACTAAACCTAAACCGAACCCAACCCTAACACTAACACCTAAACCTAACCCAAACCCTAACACCAACCCAAATCATAACCCTAACCCTAACACTAACCCTAACCCTAACCGTAATGCTAATCATAACTGTAATCCCAATCCTAACCTAACACTATCCCTAACACAAACCCTAAACCTAACCATAAAACTAAATCTAAACCTAACCGTGCCCTAACCCCAATCCTAATAGTAACCATAAACTTCAGACTAACCCTAATCCAAACCATAATTCTAAACTTAACCTAATCATAACCCTAATCGTTAACAAAACCTAAACCTAACCCTAACACTAACACTAACTCTAACCTTAACACTAATCTTAACCCTAACACTAACCCTAACACCAATCCTAAGCCTATAACTGACCCTAAACTTAAATGTAACCCTAACCCTAAACCTAAACCTAACACTAACAGTAACCCTAACTGACACTAATTCTAACCCTATTCCTATCCAAAACCCTAACCCTAAACCTAAACCTAACCCTAACACAACTCTTAACTCTAACTCTAACCATAACACTTACCTTAAAACTAACCCTAATCCTAACCCTACACCTAACTCATAAACTAACCCTAACAGATACCCTAACCCTAATCCTAAACCTTACCCTAACACTAACCCTAAACCAAAACCTAACTCTAAATCTAGCCCTAACCCTAACACTAAAACTAACTCTTAAACTAACCCTAACACTTAACATAACCCAAAATCTAAACCATACTATAACACTAACCCTAACCGTAACCTTTAATCTAACACTAACCCTAAGCTTAACCCTATCCCTATTTGTTACACTAAACAAAAACCTAACCCTAACAGTAACACTTACCCTAAACAATTTCCTGAACCAACATTAACCCTAAGCCTAACCCTAACTATAAATATAACACTAACCCTAATCCTAAAACTAACCCTAACACTAAACCTAAACCTAGCATTAATATTAACCCTAACTCTAAACCTAAGATGAACCAGAGCCCTATCCCTAAAACTAACCCTTAATGTAACCCTAACTCTACCTCTAACTCAATCAATAACACTAATCCTAACCCTAACACTAACTCAACCCTAACACTAACCCTAATGCAAACCTGAACACTAACACTAATCCTAACACTAAACCTATTCCTGACCATAACCCTAACATTAACACTAACCCTCACCTTATCCCTAACACAATCGCTAACCCTAAACCTAACACTAAACCCAACCCTAAACTTAACAGTAACCCTAACACTAATCCTAACCCTAACCCTAATCCTAAATGTAACCCTAACCCAAACAATAACCCTAAACCTCACACAAACCTTAACACTAACCCTATCACTAACCCTAACCTTAACTTTAACCCAATTCCTAACCCTAACACTAACCCTAAACCCAATCCAAAAACTATCTCTAACCGTAACCCTAACCATTCTCCAAACACTTACCCTAACCTAATCCTATATCAAACCTAACACTAATCCTAATCCTAACCCTAATACTAATCCTAAATCTAACCCTATCACTAAGCCTAATCCTAAATCTAAACCTAACACGAATACTAAACTAAAACCTAACACTAACACTAACCATAACATTAACCCTATGCTAGCCCTAACACTAACTTCAACCCTAACCCTAACCTTAAGCCTAACACTTATCCTAAATCTAATCCTAACCATAACACTATCCCTAACACAATCCCTAACCCTAACACAAACACACTACCAGAACCCTAACCTAACCCTAACAATAACCCTAAATCTAACCCTAACAAAAACCTAACACTAACACTAACTGGAACACTAACCCTAATCCTACCATTAAACCTAACATAACATTTACTGTAACCTTTAACCTAACCATAAAACTTACACAACACTAACTCTAACACTATCTGTAACCTGAACCCTTACACTAAATCTAACCCTACATTAACACTAAGCCTAACACTAACCTTAAACCTAAGGCTAACCCTATTCTTAACCCAAAACCTAACCTTAATGCTAACAATAACTCTAACCCTAAAACTAACACAACTTTAACACTAACCCTAAACCTAACCCAAACCCTACCACCAACCCTAACCATTACCTTAACCCTAATACTAAACCTAACCCCAACCCTAATGCTAATCCTAACCATAATCCCAATTCTAACCAAACACTAACCCTAAAACAAACCCTAAACCTAACCACAACAATAAAACTAACACTAACTGTAACCCTAAACCTAACACTAACCATAAACCGAAGACAAACCCTAACCTAAACCATAATTCTAAACTTAACATAACCCTAAACCTAACACTTAACTAACACTAAACCTAACCCTAAACCTAACACTAACCCTAACTCTAAGCCTAACCCTAACCCTAACAATAAACCTAACTCCAAAACTAAGGCTATCACTGACCCTAAACTTAAACGTAACCCTAAACCTAAAACTAACCCTAAACCTAAAATTAATCCGAACCCTAACACAAACCCCAAACCTAACACTCACGGTAACCCTAACTGTAACCATAACACTTACCCTAACCCTAACCTAACCCTAATTCTAACCTGAATCCTATCCATATCCCTAACCCTAACCCTAAACCTAACACTAACACAACCCCTAACTCTAACACTAACCCTAACATTTATCCTAAAACTAACCATAACCATAACCCTAAACCTAACTCTTAAACTAACCCTAACACTTACCCTAAGCCTAATCCTAAAACTTACCCTAATGCTAAACATAACTCTAAATATAACCCTAACCCTAACACTAAACCTATCTCTTAAACTATCCCTAACACTTAAAATAAGCCAAATCCTAACCCTTACCATAACACTAACCCTAACCATAACCCTAAATCTAACCCTAAACCTAAGCGTAACCCTATCCCTATTTGTTACACTAAACCTGAACCTAACCCTAACATTAACACTTACCCTAAATCCTTTCCTAAACACAACACTGACCCTAACCCTAACCCTAAGATGAACTGGAACCCTAACCTTAACACTAACCCTAAATGTAACCCTAACCCTGACCCTAACCCAAACAATAACACTAATCATAACCCTAACACTAACCCTAACTAAAACTAACCCTAACACTAACTCTAACCCTAACACTAACCCTAGTGCAAACCCAAACACTAACACTAATCCTAACACTAAACTGGAGCCTAACTGTAACCCTAACACTAACACTAACCCTAACCTTAACCCTAACACAAACCCTAACCCTAAACCTAACACTAAACCTCACCCTAACCCTAACCCTAACACTAAACCGAACACTAATCGTAACACTAACCCTAATCCTAAATGTAAGCCTAACTCTAACACTAACCCTAACCTCACAAAAAACTTAACACTCACCATATCATTAACCCTAAACCTAACTTTAACCCAAAGCCTAACACTAAAATTAAACCTAACCCTAAACCTAACAGTAAACCTAACCACTAACTTACCTAACCCTAAACCTTACCCTAACCCGAACAATAAATCTGACCCTAAACCTAACAATGAACCTAATGCTAACACCAAACCTTACCCTAAATTTAAACCTAACACTAACACTAACCCTAACCTTACCAGTAAACCTAAAACTAATCCTAACCCTAAGGCTAACGCTAAACCTAACTCTAATCCTAAACCTAACCCTAACACTAACCCTACCCTTAAACCTAACCCTAAATATAACAATATCCCTAAACCTAATTCTAATTTTAAACCTAACCGTAACCCTAACACTAACCCTAACTAAAACCATAATCCTAAACCTAACATTAAACATGTCAACCCTTATTTAAACCTAAAACTAACCTTAACACTACTCTTAATGCAAACCCTAACACTAACACTAACCTTAATACTAACACTAATCCTACCCTTAATCCTAACCCTAACACTAACCTAATCCTTACCCTAACAACAATAAACATAGCCTAAACCTAAATCTAAACCTAATCCTATCTGTAACCCTAACACTAACCCTAAACCTAACCTTAACTTAAATCCTAACCGTAACCCTAAAAAAACTCTAAACCTAAACCTAACCCGAAACCTTAACCCTAACCATAAATCCAACCCTAACTATAAAACTAACCCTAATCCTAACCCTAACCCCAACAATAAGCCTAACTCTAACACTAATCATAACCCTTAGGCTAACACTAACCATAGCTGAAACTAACACTAACACTAATCCTAAACCTAACCCTAACCATAACCATAACACTAACCATAATCCTAACCCTAAAACTAACTCTAAATCTACCACTAACCCTAACACTATCCTTAACCCTAACCCAAAACAAACCCAAACACTAACACCAAACGTAAACATAACCCTAACCCTAACCCTAACACTCATGCTAAACCTAACCCAACATGAACCGTAACCCTAACTCGAACACTAACACTAAACATAAAATAACCCTAACCCTAACAATAACAGTAACCCTATACTTATCCCTAACCCCAACCCTAACACTAACCATAACCATAAACCTAACATTAACTCTAATCCTAACACTAACTCTAACACAAAGTTTAACACTAACACTAACCCTAACCCAAACCCTAATCTTAACCATAACCTTAGCCTTAACCCTAACCTAAACCCTAACCCTACCTGAAAGCCTATCACTACCCTTAACCTAACACAAACCCTATCACTAACCATAATTCTAACATGAAAATTAACTCTAACCCTTACATTAAAATTAACCTAACCCTAACACTAAACCTAACCTTAACCCTAACATTAATCCTAACTCTAACTCTAACCCTAACACTATGATGAACTTTAAACCTAACCCTAACACAAAACGTAACACTAACCCTAATCCTAAAACTGACCCTAACACTAACTCTAACCCCAACCTTAACACTAACACTAACCCTAACCATAACCCTAAGATGACTGGAACCCTAAACCTAACACCCTAAACGTAACCCTAACCCTAACCCTAACCCAATCAATAACACTAATCCTAAAACTAACACTAACCCTAACACTAACACTAAACATAACACTAAAAATAACCCTAACACAAAAACTAATGCAAACTCTAACTCTAACACTAATCCCAACACTAAGCCGAATCCTAACCTTAACACTAACACTAACACTAACCCTAACCCTAACCTTAACACAAACCCTAACCCTAAAACTAACACTAAATATAACCCTAATCCTAACCCTAACACTAATCTTAACCCTAACCCTAATCCTAACTGGAACCCTAACCCTAATACTAACCAGAACTCTAACACAAATCCTAACACTAATTTTAACCCAAAGCCTAACCCTAACATTAATCCTAACCCTATCCGCTAAACCTAACTTTAACCCACAGCCTAACCCTAACATTAACCCTAAACTTAAAAGGAAAAACAACCATAAACCTTACCTAACCCTAAACCTTACCCTAACTTGAAGAACAAAGCTAATCCTAAACCTAACTATAAACCTAACACTAACACCAAACCTAATTTTAATCATAAACCTTACACTAACACTAAACCTAACCTTAACACTAAGCCTACAACAAACCCTAAACCTAAGCCTAACGCTAACCCTAACTCTAACCCTAAACCTAACCCTAATGCTAACCCTAACACTAACCCTATTCTTAATACTAACTCTAAATAAAACATTAACCCTAACCCAATCCCTAATTTTAAACCTAACAATAACCCTAACACTAATCCTTATACAAACCCTAACCCTAACCCTAACCCAAAGCTAACCCTAACCCTAAATCTAACCCTAACACTAATCCTAAAGCAAACCCTAAACCTAACACTAACCCTAACCCTAAACTTAACTTAAATCCTAACTCTAAACCTAAAAATATCCTAACCCTAACACTAAACATAACACTAACACTAAACCTAAATTTAACCTTAACCTTAAAATTAACCCTAATCCTAACCCTAACCCCAATACTAATCATAACCTAACCCTAACCCTTATGCTAACACTAATCATAATAATAAACTTATCACTGACACTAACCCTAAACCTAACCCTAACCATAATCATAACACTAACCATAACCCTAACCCTAAAACTAACTCTAAACATATCACTAACTCTAAACCTATAACTAACCCTAACACTATCCTTAACCCTAATTTTAACCCTAACCCAAACACTAACATCAAACCTAAACATAATCCTAACCCTAACACGATTGCTAAACCTAACACTAACATAAACCCTAACCCTAACACTAACCCTAACCATTAACATAACCCTAACCCTAACCATAACACTAACCCTCAACTTATCCCTAACCCCAACCCTAACAATAAACGTAACAATAAACCTAAACCTAAAACTAACCCTAACAGTAACTCTAACACAAACTTTAACACTAACACTAACCCTAAACCAAACCCTAATCCTAACCGTAACCCTATCCCTAACTCTAATGCAAAACCTATCCCTAACTCAAAACCTAATCCTATCACTAACCCCAACCCTAACCCGTTCCCTAACACTAAATCTAACCCTAACCCTAACATTAACCCTAACCCTAAACCTAACCCTAAACTTAACACTAACCCTCACATTAACCCTTACATTAATCCTAACCCTAAATCTAACCCTAACACTATGATGAACCTTAAACCTAACCCAAACACTAACCCTAACTCTAACTCTAACACTAACCTTAAACCTACCACTAACCTTAACACTAACACTAACCCTCTTTCTAACCCTAATACTAACCTTAACCATAACAGTGACACTAACCCTTACAATAAACCTAATGCAACCCTTAACAATAACACTAATCCTAACAATTAAACTAAAATCGTAACCCTAACAGTAACACGAACCCTAACCCCAACCTTAACCCTAATCCTAAAATAAAACCAAATCCAAACTCTAACGCTAACCCTCAACCTACCACTAACTAAACATAATCCTAAACCTAACACCAACAGTAACCCTTAACACTAACCCTATACCTAACCCTAAACCTAACCCTAACCCTAACTTTAACCCTAACACTAACACTAACCCTAACGTTATCCCTAATCTTACCATAAACTTAACCTAGCACTTACCCTAAACCTAACCCTAACACAAACCCTAACCCTAACAATAATCCTCAACCTAACCCTAACACTAAACTTAACCCTAACCCTAACCCTAACACTAACACTAAACCTAACCTTAATCCTTAACCTAACCCTAAACCTTATCCTAACCTGAACACTAAACTAACTCTAACCCTAACCATCACACTAACCTTAAGATAAATTCTAACTCTAACATAGCCCTAAACGTAACCCTAACCCTATCACTAACCCTAAAACTAACCCTAATCCTTACACTAAGGCTAACCCTAACTCTAACCCTAAACCTAACATAAACCTTAAGTGTTACCCTAAGGTTAACCTAACACAAACAACAACCCTAAACCTAACACTAAACCTAACTCTTACCATAACCCTAACTCTAAACCTAAATCTAACCCTATCCCTAACTGTAATACTAACACTAACCCTAACCCTACCCTAACCCTAACACTAATCCTAACCCTAACTATAACACTAACTCTATTCATAACGGTAACCCTATCCCTTACATTTACCCTAACCCTAAGCCTAAGCCTAACTGTAACCCTAACCCTAACACAAACCCCAACTGTATCCTAACCCTAACAAACCCTAACACTAAACTTAACCCTGTGTCTAACACTAACACTAAATCTCACATTAATCCTAACCATAACTCTAAAACTAACCCTACCCCTACTCCAACCCTATCACTAACACTAATCCTAAACATATACCTAAAACTATCACTAAACCTAATCCTAATTCTAAACCTAACCCTAACTCTAACACTAACACTAATTTTAACCCTAAACTAACAGTAACAATACCCCTAACACTAATCCGAACCATAAACTTAACACTAACCCTAACCACAACCCTTACTCTAACACTAATCCTAACCCTAAAACTAAACCTAACACTACACCTAAACCGAACCCTAACCCTAAACATAACACTAACCCTCACCCTACTCCTAACATTAACCTTAAACCTATACCTAACCCTTAGACTATCCATAACCCTAACCCTAACACTAACCCAATCACTAACACTAAACCTAATCCTTACCCTAACCTAAACCTAACACTTACCCTAACCATAACCCTAACATGAACCCTAAACTTAACCCTATCAATAAACCTAATCCTAACTCTAACCCTAACACTAACCCTAAACTTAACCCTTATCCTAAACCTAACACTAACCCTAAACCTAACCCTAACCCTAACATGAATCTTTACCCTAACCCTAACCCTAAAACTAAAACTAACCCTAACCCTAAACTTATCACTAATTCTAAACCTAATGCTAACCCTAACACAAACACTAAACCTAACACTAACCCCAAACCTAACCCTAACCCTAATGCAAAGCCTAACACTAACCCTAATCTTAACCCTAATTGTACCTTAAACATAACCTAAAACTTATTTTAAACCTAACCATAACACAAACCCTAACCCTAACACAAACCCTAAACCTAACCCTAACCCTAACCCTAAAACTAAACCTAACACTAACCCTAACCCTAACACTAACAGTAACACTAACCCTAACACTAACCTAAACCTAACACTAACCCAAACCTAACAGTAACCCTAAACCTAACACTAACCCTGAAATTTACCCTAACTCTAACCCTAACCCTAACCCTAACGCTAACCCTAACACTAATTCAAAACCTAACCCTAAAGCTAAACATAACACTAACACTAACCCTAATGCTACACCTAACAGTAACCATAATCCTAACCCTAAATATAATCCTAACCCTAAACCTAACCCTAACCCTAACAAAAACCCTAAACCTAAACCTAATTGTAAACCTAACATGAAACTTTACCCTAAAGCAAATCTTAGCATTAAACCTAACCCTATAACTAATCTTAACCCAATTCCTAACACTAATCTGAACACTAACAGTAGTCTTAACCATAACACTAATCATAACACTAACCGTAAACCTACCCCTAACCCTAAAACTAACTCTAAACTTATCCCTAACCCTAACAGTATAATAAAACCTAACCCTAACAGTAAACCTAACACAAACACTAGCACTAAACCTAACCCTAAACCTATCCCTCACCCTAACTCTAACCCAAACCCTAACACTCACTGTAGCCCTAACCATAACACAAACACTAATTCTAACCGTAACACTAACTCTAACCCTAAACATAACCCTTACACGAACCTTAAATTTAACCCTAACCCTAACCCTAAAACTAACCCTAACACTAACCTTAAACCTAAACCTAAACCCAACCCTTAACCTAACCCTAACCCTAACACGAACAACTGTAAAACTAAACCTAATCCTAAACCTATCCCTAAAAATAAACCTAACCCCAATCCTAATCCTATCACTAATTCTAACCCTAAACATAACTCCAAAACTAACAATAACCCTAACCATAACCATAACCCTAATTCTAACACTAATCCTAACTCTACCCCTAAACCTAACACTAACATTAACTGTAACTCTAAATCTAATCATAATCCTAACACTAAACCTAACCCTAATTCTAACCTAAAATATAATCCTAATGTATCTGTTACCCTAAAACTAAACCTAATCCTAACCCTTAAACAAACCATAACCCTAACCCTAACCATAACCCTAAACCTAACTAACACTAATCCTAACACTAACCCTAACACTAACCGTAACACTAACCCTAACACTAACCCTAAACCAAACCCTAAACCTAATACTTACCCTGACACTAACCTTGACACTAACCCTAAACCTAATCCTTACCATACAACTAACCCTAACCATAACCCTAAAACTAACAATAATCGTAAACTAAACATATCCCTAAACATAACACTAATCCTTACCGTAACCCTAACCCTAACACTAACTCT
The DNA here is from genome assembly GCF_047511675.1 of Marmota flaviventris. Classification (NCBI taxonomy): domain Eukaryota; kingdom Metazoa; phylum Chordata; class Mammalia; order Rodentia; family Sciuridae; genus Marmota; species Marmota flaviventris. The sequence goes on along the minus strand of NW_027288418.1, from coordinate 330,830 downwards.
AAACCTACACCTAACCCTAACACTAACTATAACCTTCCCCCTAAACTGAATAATATAATTAACCCGAACCATAACCCTAACACAACCCTAACCCTAACCCTAAAACTAATAATGACCCTAACCCTAACCCTCACCTTAACCCTAACCCTAAACCAAACACTAACCCTAACCCTAATCCTAACATTAACCGTAAAACTATCTATAACCCTAACCAAATTCCTAATGCTAAACCTAACCCTAATACTAACATAACCCTAACCTAATCCAACCCTAAATCTCAACCTAACACTAACCCTAACTGTAACCCTAACCCTAAACCTATTCCTAACCTAACCTTAACCCTTACCCTAAGCTAAACCTAACCCAAAATTTAACACTAATTGTAAACGTAACCCTAACCATAACCCTAACTGTAAACCTACCACAAACCTAACCCTAACCCCAACACAACCCCTAACCCAAAACATAACCCTAACCCTAACCTAACCCTAATGCCAATGCTTACCTACCACTAACTGTAATTCTAACCTTAACACTAATCCTAAACTAACTGTACCCTAACTTTAACACAAACCCTAAACCTAACCATACCACTAAGCCTATCCCTCACCCAAAACCTAACCCTAATACTAAACCTAAACCTAACACTAACTTTAATCCAAAGAGAAACCCTAAACTTAACCCTAACACTAACACTAACCTAACCTTAACTTGAAACCAAATCTTAACCCTAACCGTAATCCTAACCCTAACAATAAACTTAACCCTAACCCTAAACCTAACCCTCGCACTAACCCTAAACCCAAACCTAACACTAACCTTCACCTGAAAACTAGCACTCACCCTAAACCTATGAGTAACCCTAACGCAAACACTAATGCTAACACAAACACTAACCCTAACACTAACATGAATCCTAACACTATCCCAAAACCTAAACCTAAACCTAATACTAACCCTAAACCTAAACATAACACAAACACTAACCCTAACCCTAACAATAACCCTAATCCTAACACTAACCGTAAATCTAAGCCTAACCATAATCCCAACACTAACCTTAACCCTAACCCTAACATAAAACTACCCTAACACTGACCCTAAACCTAACACTAATCCAAAATGTAACCATAAATCTAAACATAACCCTAACAGTAACCCTAACACAAACACTAACTCTAAGCATACAACAAACACTAACCCTAAACCTAATTTAGCCTAACACGAATTTGAACCATAAACCTTAACCTAATCCTAAACCTTAACCTAATTCTAACCCTAAACTTAACCCTAACACTAACACCAATACAAAATCTAACCATAACACAAATGCTAACTCTAATTATTACACTAACTTTAACCTAACACTTACCCTAACCCTAAACTAACACTAACCCTAAACCTAAACCTAACCCTAAAACTAAACCTAACCCTAACCCTAAATCTAACCTAAACCTATCTCAAAACCTAACACTAACCCTAACACTAGACCTAATCCAAACACTAACCCTAACCCTAATCTTAACACTAACACTAATCCTAACACTAAACCTCACCTTATTCCTACCCTGACACTAACCGTAACACTAACGCTAACCATAACCCTAACACTATCCCTAACCCTAAACCAAAACCTATCACTTATCCAATCCCTAACCCTAACCCTCACCCTAACTCTAACCCTCAACCTAAACCTAAACCTAACCCTAACCCTAACCTAAAACTAACACTAACAGTAATGTAACACTAACCCTAAAACTATCCCTAACCCTAACCCTACCACTAAACATAACCCTAACACTAACACTAACCCTAACCCTATCACTAAAACTAACAGAAATTGTAAACGTAATACTCATTCAAACCTTGATGGTATCCCTAACTCTAACCCAAATACTAACCCTAAACCTAAACCTAACACTAACACTAACTCTAAACCTAACCCTAAACCTAAACCTAACCCTAACATTAACCCTAACCCTCACCCTAACCCTAACCCTAAACCTAAATTTAATCCTAACCCCAGCACTAACAGTAACACAAATTGTAACCTTAACCCTAATCCAAAACCTAACCCTTACGCTAACCCTAACCCTAACACTAAACATAACCCTAAACCTACCCCTAACACTAACCCTAACCCTAACCATAAACTTAACCCTAAATCTAACCTAACCCTAACACTAACTCTAAGATTCTCCCTAAACCTAACCCAAACGCTTACATAAACTGAACACTAAACCTAACATTAAACCTCACACTAACACTAAACCAAATGTTAACACTAACTCTTACCACAATGCTAACCTTATCACTAATCCTAATCCTAAACCTAACTCTAAATATAACACTTACCTTAACACTATCCGTAACCCTAACCCTAAATGTAATGCTAAAACTAACCATAAAAATAACCCTAAGCCTCACTATAAACCTAATCCTAATTGTAACCATAACCTTAACCCTAACACTAAACCTAATGCTAAACCTAAACCCACAACTAACCCAAACCCTAACCCTAAAGCTAACCCTAATTTTAACTATAACCCTAAACCTAAAACTTACCTTAACATAACCCTATCCCTAACTGTAACTGTAACAATAACCCTAAACCTAAACCTAACCCAAAACTTAACCCTACCCCTTACAATAACCCTAAACCTAAAACTAACACTAACACTAACCAAAACCCTAACACAAAATCTTAACCTAACTATAACCCTAACATATACTCTAATGTTAAACCTAACTCTAACTCTAAACCTCACACTCACCCTAACCCTAACACTAACCATAAGCCTCAACCTAACCCTAACCCTAAAACTAACACTAACACTAACCCTAACCCTAAACCTACACCTAACCATAACCCTAACCCTAACCCTAACCCTAACACATACCTTAAACCAAACCCTAACTCTAAACCTAACACTAAAACTAACCATAATCCTAAACTTAAAACTAACACTAACCCTAACCCTAACACTAACATAAACTTAACCAAAAACATAATACTAACCCTAACCCTAACCCTAATACTAACCTAATATTAACCCTAACCCTAACTATAACCCTAACACTAACGTAACCCTAACCCTCACCCTAAACCTAACACAAACCCTAACACAAACCATAACACTAACCCTTACCTAACCCCAACCCTAACCCTTACCTAACCCTAACCCTAAACCAAACACTAAATCTAACACTAAACGTAAACCTAACCATAACTGTTAACACTAATCTTACTCCAAAGCTAAACTTATTACTAACCCTAACCCTAAACCTAACTCTAAACCTAACATTAACATTAACCCTAAATGTAACCCTAAACCTAACTATAACACTAAATAAAAATGTAAAGTGAAAACTAAGCCTGAACCTCACCCTAAGCATCACTATTATCCTAATTCGAACTGTAATCCTAACCCTAACCCTAAATCAAACGCTAAACCTAAAGCCACTACGAACCCTAACCCTAACCCTAAAGCTAACCCGAATCCTAACCGTAACCCTAACCCTAAACCTAAAACTTACCTAAATATAACCCTATCCCTAACTGAAACTGTAACAATAACCCTAAACCTAAACCTAAACCAAAACCTAACACTAACACTCACACAAACCCTAACCCTAAAACTAACACTAACACCAACCCAATACCTAAAACTAAACCTAAACCTAACTATAACTCTAACCCAAACTCTAATGCTAAACCTATCCTTAACCCTAACCCTAACACTAAACCTAACCCTAAACCTAAATCTAATACTAACACTAACCCTAACCCTTACATTAACATGATCCCTCAGTGTATCCCTAACTTAACCTAAACCTAACCTGAACCTAACCCTAATCTAACCCTAACACTAAACCTAATCATAAACCTAACCCTCACCCTAACACTAACCATAACCATAACCATAACCATAAAACTAACCTAACACTAACAATAACCCTAACTCTAACTCTAACCCTCAACTAAACCTAAACCTAATACTAACCCTAAACCTAATCCTAACACGAACCCAAACCCAAACCGTAACCTGAACCTAAACCTAACACTAAACTTCACCGTAACCTTTACCCTAACTTTAACACTAACATTAAACCTAACCCTAACTCTACAACTAACCCTAACCCTAACCCTACCCTAACACTAACCCTAAGCCTCAGGTTAACCCTAACACTAATTTTAACACTAACCCTAATCCTAACACTATCCCTAAACTTATCTCTAATTCTAACCCTAACCATAACCCTAAATGTAACACTAACCCTAAACATAAACCTAACCATAAACCTAACATTGACACTAACCCTAACCTAACACTAACCCTAACACTAAGCTTAACCCTAACACTAACCCTAAACTTAACCCTAACCCCGACACTAACCCTAAAACTAACCAGAAACCTAACACTAAACATATTCATAACTGTAACTCTAAAACTAACACTAACCCTTACCCTAATCCTAAGTCTAAAATAACCCTAACCCTAACCATAACCATTACCCTAACACAAACCCTAACCCAAAACATAACCCTAACCCTAGCATAACACAAACCCTAACCGTTTCCTACCTTTAAACCTAACACTAACACTAACACTAAACCTAACCCTAATCCTATCACTAACCCTAGCCCTATCTCTCTCCCTATCACTAACCCTAACCCTAGCCCTAACCCTAAACCTAACACTAACCATATCCCTAACCCTAACCCTAAACCTAACCCTTAACCTAACACTAACCATATCCCTAACACTAACACTAACCCTAACCCTAAACCTAACAATAACCCTAACCTACCCTCAACCCTACAACTAACCCTTACCCTAACTATATGCCTCACTTTAACCCTCTTACTAACCGAAACCCAAAACCTAAATCTAACTTTAACACTAACACAAGCCCTAATGATAACACGTACCCTAACACAAATCATAACTCTAACCCTAACACGAACCCTAACACTAACCCTAACCCTAATTTTAACCCTAACTCTAAAACTAAACCTAAACCTAACCCGAACGCTAACAACAACTCTAATTCTAACCCAAATCTAACCATAACCATAACCATAAATTTACCCTAAAAATAACCGTAAACGTAACCCTAACCCTAAACATAACACTAATATAACCCTAACCCTAACCCTAATCCTAACCGAAAAATAAACCTAAATTTAACCCTAACCATAACCCTAACTCTAAGCCTAACACTAACGCCAAACTTAACCCTAACCCTTAAACTAACACTTACTCTAACCATAAAACTAACCCTAAAGCTAACCAAAACCTAACATTAAACCTAACCTTAACCCTAACCCTAACCCTAACGGTAACCCTAATATAATCCTAATACTAACCCTAAACCTAACCGTAACAAAAAACCTACCTGAAACTATAACCCTGCTCCTAACCTAACCATAACCCTAAACCTTACATAACCCTAATTCTAACCCTAACCCTAACACTAATTCAAAACAAAATCTTAACACTAACCCTTACTCCAACCCCAACCTATACTAACCCTAACCCTAATCCTAAACCTAACAGTAACCTTAACCCTAACTATACCCTAACCCTAACACTAAGCCTAACCCTAATTGTAACCCTAAAACTAAATCTAAGCCTCACTCTAACCTAATACTAACCATAAAATTATTCCTAAACCTAACCATAACAAAAAAACCTAAACCTAATGCTAACCCTATCACAAAGATAACTCTAACGCTAATACTAATTCTAACACTAACCCTAACGCTAAAACTAACCCTAACCCTACATTTAAACCTAACCTAGTTCCTAACCATAACCCTAACTCTAAACCTAACCCTTACCTAAATCTAAACCTAACCATAACCATAATCCTAACCCTAACAATAAACCTAATCCTAACCCTAACCCGAATCATAACCCTAAACCTAACTCTAATGTAACCCTAACCTTAACCCCAATTCTAAAACAAACCCAAACCATAACCCTATACCTAACCTAACCCTAATCCTAACCCTTACCTAAACCTAACCATAACCCTCACCTCAACCCTAAACATAACCTGCTCCCTAACCCTAATGCTAAACCTAATACTGAACCTAATTCAAAACTTAACACTAACCCTAAACCTAACTATATCCCAAACACAAACACTAACACTACACCTAAACCTAACTCTAACCTTAACACTAATTCTGACACTAACCTTAACCCTAACACTAACCATAACACTAAACGTAACCCTAACACTAACCCTAACCATAACAGTAAACCTAACCATAACACTAACTTTACACTAAACCTAACTCTAATAGTAACTCTAACACGAACCCTAACCCTAACACTAACCTTAAGCCTCACCCTTACCATAATTCTAACCCTAAACCTAAACCTAACCATGACCTTAACATGAAACCTAACCCTAAACCTAACACTAACACAAATTGTAACAGTTACCCTAACCCAAACCCTAAACCTAACCCAAAACCCAACCTTAACCCTAAAACTAACCCTAACCCTAACTTTAACTCTAACACTAACCCTAAACTTAACCCTAAACCTAATCTTAACACTAAATCTGAACCTAATCCTAACCCTAACACTAACCCTAATCCTCACCCTAACCCTAACCCTAACATGAACCCTAACCCTAACACTATACCTAACACTAACACTAACCCTAACCCTAAAACTAACACTAACTCTAACCCTAATTTAACCCTAACACTAACCCTAACACAAACACTAATCCTGAACCTAACCCTAACCCTAAAACTAACACAAACACTAAACTTAACCGTAACTCTAAACCTTACCTAATTCTAACCCTAATCCTAACCCTTATCGTAACCCAAACTATAAGAGTAACCATAACCCCAATACAAACCCTAATCCTAAACTTAACAATAACCCTAACTCTAACCCTACCACTAACCCTAACCCTCACCCTAACACTAATACTAACATTAATTGTAACCATAACCCTAACCCTAACCCTAAAACTTACTCTAATTCTAATTTTAACCATAACCCTAACATTAAACCTAACACTAACCCTAACCCTAACCCTAACCAAAATTCTAATCCCAACTCTAACCTTAACCCTAACCATAACACAAACCCTAACCCTAACCCTTAGCATAACCAAAACATAACCCTAACCAAAACCTTACAGTAACCCAAACACTTACCCTACTCCTAATACTAACCCTAACTCTATCCCTAACATTAACCATACCCTAATCCTAAACCTAAGGGTAAGAAAAATCACAACCCTAAACCTAATGATAATACTAACCCCAAATCTATCCCTAACCCTAACACTAAACCTAACCCTAAACTTAACCCAAACACTAACAATAACCCTAACCCTAACCGTAAATCTAACCCAAACACAAACCCTAAACCTAAACCAAACTCTACCCTAACAATAATTATAAGCTTCACCTTAAACCTAAACCTAACCCTAACCATAACCCAAACCCTATTTCTAACACTATCACTAAACCTGACTCTAACACTTACCCAAACACTAATCCTAACCCTAACCATAACCCTAAAAGTAACACTAACCCTAATGATAAACCTAAACTTAAACCTAACACTAAAACTAACCCTAACCCTAACATGAACCCTAAACCTAACCCTAAACCTAACACTAACCCTAACATTAAACTTAACCGTAATACTAACCAGAAACCTAACCTTAACCCTGACACTAACCCTAAAACTAACCAGAATCCTAACACTAAACATATCATTAACCTGAACACTAACCCTAAGATTAACCTTAACACTAACTCTAACTCTAACCCTAAGATTAATGTAATCCTAGCCCTAAACCTAACCGTAACCCTAACACAAATTCTAACCCAAAATGTAAGCTTAATCCTAACACAATTCTAACCCTAGCCATTTCCTAACATTAACCCTAACCCTAACCTAGACACTAAACCTAATACTAACCCTAACCCTTATCCTAACATTAACTGTAACCTCAACCCTATCCCTAACCTTAACCCTAACCCTAAAACTAACACTAACCCTAACACTAACACTAACCCGAACCCTAAGCCTAACACTAACCCTAACCTACTCGTAACCATAAAACTAATCCTAACTCTTACCCTATTCCTCACTTTAATCCCCTTACTAACCATAACACAAAGCCTAAATCTAAATTTAGCCCTAACACAAACCCTATCCATAACACTTATCCTAACACAAATCATGACTCTAACCTTAATACTAACCACAACACTAACCCTAACCTTAATATTTACCCTAACTCTAAAACTAACCCAAAACATAACCCAAACTCTAACTCTAACTCTAAATATTACCCAAAACCTAACCCTAACCATAACCCTAAATTAATTCTAAAACTAACCCTAAATTTAATCCTAAACCTAACCATAGCACTAACTCTAATCCTAATACTAACCAAAAGAGTAACCCTAACCTATCCTGAAACATAGCCCTAACTCTAACTCGAACCCTAAGCCTAACCCTCACCCTAAGCCTAACACTATCCCCAATCCTAACCCTAACCCTTCAACAAACACTTACCCTAACTGTAACACTAACCCTAAACCTAAACATAACCTGACATTAAAAATAAACCTAAGCCTAATTCTCACCCTAACACTAACAATAACCCTAACAATGACTCTAACCCTAACCCTAATGTAACCCTAATCCTAACCCTAATAAAAACCCTAACCCAAATCCTAACCCTAACCCTAACCTAACCCTATCCCTAAACCTTACAAAACCCTAACCCTAACCCAAACCCTAACTCTAACACTAACACTAATTCAAACCCAAATATTAACACTAACCCTTACTCCAACCCTAACCCTAACCTAACCCTAAACTTAAAACTAACCTTAACCCTAATTATACACTAACCCTAACACTAACCGTAACCCTAAACCTAACCCTAACCCTAACCATAACCCTAAAACTAACACTAAGCCTCACTCTAACCCTAGTACTAAGCATAAAACTATCCCTAACCCTAACCCTAACCCTAACACACACCCTAACACACACCCTAAACCTGATCCTAACCCTATCAAAAACAGTTACCATAATGCTAACACTAATTCTAAGGCTAACCCTAACGCTAAAACTAACCCTGAGAATAAACTTAATCCTAAATTTAAACCTAATGCTGATCCTAACATTAACCCTAACACTAAACCTAACCCTTACCTAAACATGACATTAACCCTAACCATAACAATAACCCTAAAAGTAACCCTAACCTGAATTCTAACCATAACCCTCACCCTAACTCTAACCCTAATGTAACCCTAACCCTAACCCTAACCCTAATTCTAAAACAAACCCTAAACCAAACCCAAACACTAAACCTAACCTAACCCTAAAACTAACCCTTACCTAACCGAACCCTAGCCCTAACCCACTCCCTAAACCTAATGTGAAACCTAATACTAACCCTGATTCAAACAATAACACTAACCCTAAACCTAACTATAACCCAAACCCAAATACTAATGCTAACCCTAAAAATAAACATAACCTTAACAATAACCCTAACACTAACCCTAATCCTAACCCTAACCCTAACTCTAACCCTACCCTTAACCCTAACCCTAACCCTAACCTAACTTTCACTATAACCCTAATATTAACAGTTAATATAATCCTAAACCTAACCCTTACCCTAAACCTAACCCTAACCCTAACACTAACACTAACATAACACTAACATTAACCCTAACCCTAAACCTAACTCTAACCCTCATCCTAAACCAAAACCTAAAATTAAATCTAAACCTATCCCTAACAGAAACCGTAACCCTAATCCTAACCCAAACACAAACCTAACACCTAACACTAACCCTATCTATAACATTAACCCTAACCATAACACTAACACTTACCCCAAACTAAATACTAACCTTAACCTAACCAAACCCTAACACTAACCACAACCCTAATCCTAACCCTAAAACTAACCATCACCCTGACACTAACCCTAAGCCTCACCCTAACCCTAACCTTAAACCTAACACTAACCCTAACCCAAACAATAAACTTAACCCTAACCCTAATCCTAACTGTAACACTAACAATAACTCTAATCCTAAACCTAACACAAACCCTAATCCTAACCCTAATAATAACACTAACACTAAATATAACCCTAACACCAAACCTAAACCAAACACTAACTGTAACCTCAACCTTAACCTAAACCTTACACAAACCCTAACCTTAATCCTAAAATGAACCATAAGTTGAACCCTAACCCTAATGTAAACCAAACCCTAATCCTAAACCTAACACTAGTCTTATCCCTAACACTTATCATAACCCTAACATTAACCCTAATTCCAACCCTAAAACTAACACTAACCCTCACCCTAAACCTAACACTAAATATAACCCTAAACCTAAACCTAACCCTAACACTAACCCTAACCCTAACCCTAAGCCTAAACCTAAACCTTACACGAACCCTAACCTTAATGCTAACATGAACCATAAATCTAACCCTAACCCTAATTTAACCCAAATTATATCCCTAACCCTTGAACTAATCTTAACCCTAAACCTTTCCCTAACACTAACACTAACCCTAAACCTAACACTAACCCTAACCGAACCCGAACCCTACACCTAACTCTAACCCTAATCCTAAACTTTATCATTACCCTAACCACAACCCTAACCTTAACCCCAAAACAAACCCTAAACCTAAAGCTAACACTAACCTAAAATGTAACCCTAACACTAACACTAACCCTAAAACTAATACTAACTCTAACCTTAACCCAAACCTATACCAAAATTTTACCCTAACCCTAACCATAACACTAACACTAACCATAACTAATCCTAACACAAACCATAACCCTAACCCTAACTCTAACCCTAACAACACCCCATCCCTAACCATAACACTAACACTAACCCCAACTTTAACTCTAACCCTAAGCCTAAAACTAACCCTAACTCTAAGCATAAAACTAACCCTAACAACAACCCTAATCTTAAGCCTAACTCTAACCCTCACACTAATTCTAACCATAAGGTAACACTAAACATAACCCTAATCCTAACACTAATCCTAAACCTAAATATAATCCTAACCCTAACACTAACCCTAACCCTAAACCTAACTTTAAATCTAAAGCTGACGCTAACCCTAGTTTTAACACTAAGAAGAATACTAACCCTAACCCTAACCCAAACCTAAACCTAACTCTAAACCTAACCATAACATCAACCCTAACCCTATCTTGAACCCTAAGACTAACCTAACCCTAACCATAACCCTAATGCTACTGTAACCATAATCTTAAACATAATACTAACCATAAACCTAAAACAAATCCTATCCCTAACCCTAACACTAACCCTAAACCTAACCCTACACTAACACTAATTTTAAATGTAAGCCAAACCCTAATCATAACCCTTACCCTAAACATTAACTTAACACTTACCCTAACACTAACACTAAACCTAATACTAACCATAACACTATTCCTAACCCTAAACCTAACCCTAAACCTAACCCTAATCCTAACCCTATCCATAACAATAACTCTAACCCTATCCCTAACATATCACTAACACTAAACCTAACTCTTTCCCTAAACCTAAACCCAACCCGGACCTAACCCTAACAATAGCCCTAACTATAACCTAAACCTAAACCTAAACCTAAACCTAACCCTAACACTAAACTTAGCCCTATCCCTAACAATAACCCTAAACCTAACCCTAACACAAACCCTAAAACTAACCCTAACACAAACCGTAATCCTAATAGTAACTTGAAATCCAACACTAACCTTAATCCTAAACCTAAACCTAAACATAATCCTAACCATAACTCTATGCCTAACTCTAAACCTAACCCTAACACTTACTGTAACCCTAAACCTAACTTTAACCTAACACTAAACTTAAGCCTCACCTTAACCCAAACCCTAACCATAACACTAACTCTATCTCTAACCCTATACTAACCCAAAATCTAAGTCAAACACTATCCCCAAACTAATTCTAAACCTAACCATAAACCTAAACGTAACGCTAGACCGAAACCTCACCCTATCCCAAAACCTAAACCTAACAAAACCCTCAACCTAACCCTAACACGAATCCTAATTATAACTGTAAACCTAACACTAACCCTAAACCTAAACCTAAAATTAACACTAACCCTAACCCTATCCCTAAACCTAACCCTAACATTAACCCTCAACCTAACCCTAACACGAATCCTAATCATAACCGTAAACCTAACACTAACCGTAACACTAAACCTAAAATTAAAACTAACCTTAACCCTAACCCTAAGACTAACCCTAAAACTAACCATAACCCTAACACTAAACCTAAAACTAACTCTAACACTAAAACTAACCATAACCCTAACACTAAAACTAAACGTAAACCTAACACTAACCCTAACACTAACAATAACCCTAATGCTAACCTAACCATAACCCTAACCATAAACATAATGTTAACCTAACCCTAACCATAACCATAACCATAAACCTAACAAAAACCCTATAGCTTACATAACCCTAACCATATCCTAACACTAACCCTAACCCTTACCTAACCGTAACCCTAACCCTAACACAAACACTAAACCTAAAACTAACTCTAACGCTAATCTAACACTAACCCTAACCCCAACACTAACCTTGTCACTAATCCTAACCCTAACACTAAAACTAACACTAACACTAACCTTAAACCTAACACTATACCTATCCTTTCCATAACTGTAAAACTAACCCTAACCCAAGCCATAAGCCTCAACCTAACCCTCTTCCTAAAGATAACCCTAACTGTAACACTAACCCTAACTCTAACACTAACAAACCCTACACCTAAGTATAACACTAAACCAAACACTAATCCTAAACCTAACCATAACTCTAAACATAACACTAACCCTAACCGTAACACTAACACTAAACCTATTTTAACCCTAACCCTTACAGAAAACCTAAAGCTAAACCTTACCTACCACAAACCATAATATTTACCCTAACACTAACCTAATACTTACCATAACACTAACCCTATCTCTAATTCTAAAACTAACCATAACCCTAACCTGAACCATAACCCTAACCCTAACCCAAAAATTAAACTTAACCCTAACCCTAACCGTAACATTAACCAAACCCTAATCCTACCGTAACACTAATTGTAGCCCTAACCCTAAACCTAAAAGTAACCCTAAACATATCCCAAACCCTAACACTATCTTTTACTTTAACCCTAAAACTAACACTAACACATGCCCTAAACTTACCTCTAACCCTAACTCTCACCCTAACCCTAAACGTAACAAACACTGTAACCCTAACCCTAACCCTAACACTAACTTCAACACTAACACTAACCCTATCCTACCCGTAACCCTAAAACTAACCTAAACCTAATCCTAACCCTCAACCTAACTCTGATACTAACCATAACCCCAAGACTAACCTTATCACTAACCCTAACATAAACCCTAAACCTAACACTTATCCTAATACAAAACATATCCATGAACCTAACACTAATATTAACACTAAACATGACCCTAAGCCTAACTCTAACACTAACCCTAAACCTAACCCAAACCCTAAGCCTAACCCTAAAACTAACCCTAAATATAACCCTAATCCTAAATCTAAAACTAACCCTAACACTAAGCCTAACACTAACCATAAAACTTACCATAACCCTACCCTAACCCTAAATGTATCCCTAATCCTAACACTATCTCTAACCCTACTCCTAACACTAACACTAAAGCTAATCCAAAACCTAAACTTATCCCTAACACTAACACTAACCCTATTTCTAACCCTAAGCTTCAGCCTAACCCTAAACCTAACACTAACCCTAACCCTAAATCTAACCCTAAAACAAACTGTAACCCTAACCCTGACCATAACCAAAATCTTAACACTAACTGTAAACCTAACCCTAACCCTAAACCTACTACAAAACTTAACCCAGACCCTAATCCTTACCCTAACACTAACCCTAACCCTAACTTAATTGTAACCCTAAACTAAAACCTAACCCTAATCCTAATCATAACATTAACCATAACCATAACACTAAACCTAAACCTAACAGTAACTTTAAACCTATCCCTAACCCTAAGCCTAAAACTCACTCTAACACTAACTCCTAAGGTAACACTAACTCTAATCATAACCCTAACCCTAACCCTAACCCTGAAACTTACCTTAACCCTAACCCTAACACTAACACTATCCCTAATCCTAACCCTAACACTAAACCTAACACTAACCCTAACCTAACTCTAACTGTAACACAAAGCCTAACCATAACCATTACCATAACCCTATACTAACCCTAAACTAACACTATCCTAACAGTAACACTAATCCTAAACCTAAATCAAACTATAACCCTAACCCTAACCCTAAACCTAACCCAAACACTAACTCTAACCCTAAACCTTACACTAATCCTAACCCTAACATGAACTCTAAATCTAACCCTAACAGTAACCCTAACCCTTACCCCAAACCTAAACCTAACCTTAAACCTAACCCTAACATTATGCTTAACCCTAACTGTAACGCGAAACATAATACTAACCCTAAACCTAACCCTAATCCTAACCATAACACTAACCCTAACACTAACCCCAACCCTTATCTAACTCTAACAGTAACCCTAAACCTAAAAGTACCATCAACCCTAACCCTAACCCGAAACCTAAACTGAACCATAACCCTAACTGTAACACTAACCCAAACCCTAACACTATCCCTAATCCTAACCCTTACATTAAAACTAAACCTAACTCTAAACCTAACATTAACCCTAATCCTAACCCTAACTCTAAACCTAAATCTAATTATAATGCCATACCAAACACTAACGTTAACCCTAGCTTTAACCCAGACACTAACCCTAAACCTAAACCTAACACTAACCCTAGTGCTAACCCTAAAACAACCCTATGCCAAACCCTAACCCTAACCTAAATCCAAACCTAACCCGATACTTAACACGAATTTTAAACCCAAACCTAACGCCAAACCTGACACTATCCCTAACCCTAAACCTAATCCTAACCCTAACCCTAACTTAACCCTAATCTTAACACTAACCCTAACCCAACCCTAACTTACCCTAACCCTAACACTAACACTAACTCTAATTATAACCCTAAACCTAAACCTTATCCTAACACTGAACCTAAACCTATCACTAATGCTAATCCTAACCCTAACACTATCCCTAACACTAACACTAACCGTAATCCTAACCACAACCCTAACCATAATCCTAACACTAACACTAACCATAACATAAACCATAAACTTAACTACAACCCTAACACTAACTTAACACTAATCCTAACCTTAATTTACATTAAACCTAACCCTACACTAACCCTAATCCTAAATTAACCATTACATTAACACTAAACCTAACACTAAGCCAAAGCCTAACCCTAACCCTAACACTGACCCTAATCCTATTGCTAACATGAACTCTATCCCGAACCCTAAAATGAACCCTAAAACTAACCCTAATCCTAACCTTAACCCTAACCCTAATCCTAAACCTAAAGCTAAACCTAACACTAACCCTAACCCTAATCCTAACCCTAACGCTAACACTAACACTAAAACTAAATCTAATTATAACCATAACATAAAGCTAAACCTTATCCTAATGCTGAACCTTACCCTAAAACAAACTCTAACCCTAATTCTAACACTATCCCTAACACTAACACTAACCCTAATCCTAACCACATCCCAAACCCTAATCCTAACCCTAACACTTACCATAACATTAACCGTAAATATAATAACCCTAACACTAATCCTAAATCTAACCATAAACCAAACACTAAATCTAACCCTATCCTTTACACTAACACTAACCATATACAAACATGGACCCTAACCCTCACCCTAAGCGTAACCCTAACCCTAACCATACCTCTATCCCTAATCCTAACCATAACCCTAAAACCAACCCTAACCCAAACCATAATCCTAACCATAACCCTAACCATAACCCTAACCTTTACCTAATCCTAACCCTAAATTTAACACTAACACAAACACTAAATATAACCCTAACCCTAATGGTAACCCTAAACATAATCCTAACCCTATCACTAACCCTAACCCTAAACCTAACACTAACCTTAATTTTAACACTAACCCTACCCTTAACCCCAACACTAAACCTAAACCTAACCCTAACCCTAATGCTAACCTTAATCCAACTGTAACCCTAAACCTAACCCTATAACAAATCCCAAACCTAATCCTTAACCTAACACAAACCGTTAACCTAACCATAACTCTAAACCTAACACTATCTCTAACCCTAAACCGAACCATAACTCTGACACTAACCCTAACTGGAAACATAACCCTAACCCAAAACCTAGTATTAACCCTAAACCTAACCATAACACAAAACTTAACCCAAACATCAACCATAACCCTAAACCTAATTTTAACCAAAACACTAACACTAACCCTAAACTTAAAACTAAACCTAACATTAACTCTAACAATAACTCTAAACATAACTAATTTTAACCATAACCATAACCCTAATCCTTACTCTAAACCTCACCCTAACCCTAACCCTATCCCTAACACTATCATTAACGCTAACCCTAACACAAACCCTAAAACTAATTCTAACCCTAAGCGCAACACTAATCCTAAATCTAACCCTATCCCTAACCAAAAACTTACACCTAACCCTAACACTAAACCTACCCTAACCATAACATGAAACCTAACACTAACTCTAAGAGTAACCCTAACACAAACCCATAACCTAACCCTAAACCTAACACAAAACCTAACCCTAACCCTAATCTTAACACAAATCATAACACAAACCACAACCCTAAACCTAACATAACCTTAACTCTAACCCTTACCTAACCCTAAACCTAACACTAACCCTACACCTGCCCTAAACCTAACATTAACCTTAAACTTAACCCTAACCCTAAGCGTAACACTAACTCTAATTTTAACCATAACACTAATCCTAAATGTATCCCAAACCCTTAACCTAACACTAAGACTAACCCTAATCCTAACCATAACCATAACAGGAACCCTAACCCAAACAATAACCCTAACCCTAAACCTAACACTAATTCTCCCCCTAACAGTACCCCTAACCCTAACTCTAACCCTAACCATAACACTAACCCTAATTTTAACTCTAACACTAATCCTAAACCTATTCCTAACCCTAAATCTAACACTAACACTAACTATAACACGAAAACTAACCAAAACACTAACCCTTATCCTAAAACTAACCCTAATTATCACCCTAACAGTACAACTAACCCTAACACTAACCATAACACTAACACTAGCATTAACCCTAACAGTAAATCTAACAAAAACCCTAACTCTAACCCGAACCCTACCCCTAACACAAACCCTAACCCAAACCCTACATTGAACCCTATAACTTACACGAACCCTACCCCTATAACTTACCCTAAACCTAATCCTAACCCTAAGAATAACACTAAAATTAACCCTAAACCTATCTAACACTAATTTTAACCCTATCATTAACACTAATCCTAAACCCATTCCAAACCCTATCCCTAACCCTAACCCTTACCCTAACACCCTAAACCTTACTCTAACCCTAACCCTAACCCTAAGCCTAACCCTTAGCCAAAACCTATTCTTAACCCTATCACTAACCCTAACTCTAACCTTAACCCTAACTCTAAAACTAATCAAAATGTAACCCTAACTCTAACACTAACACAAACCATAACCCTAACCCTCAACCTAACACCAACCATAACCCTAACCCTAACACTCACCCTAACACTAACCCTAATCCTAACTATTAAACCAACACTAACCTGATCCATATCCCTGAACCTCACCCTAATTCTAAAACTAAACCATTAACTAACCCAAAACTATACCCTAACACTAACCCTAACTCTTACCTAATACTAACCCTAAACCTAACCCTAACCCTATCATTAACACTAACCATAAACCTAACCCTAAACCTAACACTAACCCTAACTTTAACACTAACCCTAAACCTAACCCTAACTCTAACACTAACACTAACCCTAATCCTAAACCTAAACCTAACACTAACCCTAACCCTACCCTTAACCCTGACACTAACTCTAATCCTAATCCTAACTCTAACCCTAATCCAAACATAACCCTATCACTAACTCTAACCCAAACCCTAAACCTAACACTAAACCTAACACTAACTCCTACCCAAAACCTAAACCTAACGCTAATCGTAACCATAACCCTATCCCTAACAATAACACTAACAATAATGCTGACCCTAAACCAATCCCTAAACCTAAATCTAAACCTACCTCTAAATCTAACACAATCCCTAACCCTAACCTTAACACTAACTCTGTCCCTGACCCTAACCATTACCCTAACTCTATCCCTATAAAAACCCTAACCATAACCCTAACCTAACCCTAAATCTAACCCTAACCCTAACCTTAATCCTATCCATATCAAAACCCTAGGGCAATCAGAAACCCTAACAAAAACCCTAATCCCAAATGTAACCTCAATCCTAACACTAATTCTAACACTAATATAAATATAACACTAACCGTAACACTAACGCTAACCCTAAGCATAAACAAAACCCTTAACTTAACCCTAACCATAACAATAAACCTAACCCTAGCCCTAAAACTAAACCTAACCTTAACCCTTACAAAACTCGTAAAACTTACCCTAATGTGAACACTTATCCTAACCCCAAACCAAAACCTAACACTAACCCTAACCCTAACCTAACCTTAACCATAACCCTAACACAAACACTAACCCTAATCCTAAATCTAACCCTAACCCTAACTCTAACCCTAACCCTAAAACTAATCCTAACACTAACCTGAACCCTAACACTAACCCTAAACCTATCTGTAACCCTAAAACTAACCCTACCATAACCCTAACCCTAATCATAAATCTAACACAGACCCTAACCCTAACCCAAACAATAACTTTAACCCTAACCCTAATCCTAACCTAACCTTAACCCTAATCCTAAAACTAACTTTAACCCTAACCCTAACACTAACACTAACCCTAACCCTAACCCTAAGCCTTACCCTAAATCTTACCCTAAAACAAACCCTAACCCTAACCAAAACATAACCCTAACCTAACCCTAAGCCTAACCTTAACCCTAAACCTAACCCTAATCCTAACCATAACCGAAACAATAAATCTATCCAAAACACTAACAAAAACCCTAAAACTAAATGTAATCTTAATCATAACACTAATTCTAACCCTAATATAAACGCTGACACTAACCCTAACTCTAACCCTAACCCTAATCCTAATCCTAACACTAACCCTAACCCTAATCCTAACACTAACCCTAACACTAACCCTAATGCTAACGCTAATGCTTACCTGAACACTAACCATAAACCTAACCCTAACTCTAACCCTAAAACTAAAACTAAACCTAAACCTAACCAGAACCCTATCCTTAACCCTAAAAATAACCCTAACCTGAACACTAACCACAACCCTTACTCCAACCTTAAACATAACACTAAACCTAACACTAACACTAAACCTAACACTAAAACTAACTTTAACCCTAACCCAAACTTGAACCATAACCGTTCAATAAATGTAACCCTAACCCTTACACTCACCATAACCCTAACCCTAAAACTAACACTAACCCAAACCCTAACCCTAAATTTAACTTTAACCCTAATCCTAACCGTAAGCCTAAACCTAACTCTAACACTAATCATAACACAAATCCTAACCCTCAACCTAACCCTAACCCTAACAAAAACCCTAATCCTAACCCTAAACCTAATTCTAACTTTAACCCTAACCCTAAACCTAACCCTAACTGTAAGACAAACCCTAAACCTAACACTAACCCTAATATTAATCATAACACTAACCCTAACACTAACCTTAAACGTAACCCTAAAACTAGCAGAAACCATAACCCTAACCATAACCATAACCCTATCTAATCCCTAAGCCTAACCCTGCTCTATCCCTAACCTAAACATAACACTTCTCTAATGCTAAAATTAAACTTAACCCTAACTCTAACCCTAACACAAACACTAACCCTAACCCCAACTCCAAATCTAACCATAACACAACCCATATTTTAACCTAACACTAACCTAACCCTAACCCGAAAAGTAACCTTAACCCTAACCCTAAACCTAAACCTAAACCTAAATCTAAACTTAACCCAAACCCTAATCCTAACCCTTACCCCAACCTTACCCTACGCTAAAACTAACCCTAAACCAAATCCTAACAGTAACTTTAAACCTAACCGGAACCCAAACCCTAACACAAACACAAACCCTAAACTTTACCCTAACACTAATTGTAAGCCTAATACCAAACATAAATTGGACCCTAAACCTAACCGTAAAACTAACACTAACCGTCACCCTAACTCTTAACTGAACACTTAACCTAACACTAACCCTAACCCAAACAAAACTCTAATCCTAACCCTAACTCTAACACTAACCCTATGCTTAACTGTAACTCTAACCCTAACCTTAACAAAAACTATAACGCTAACCCTAACCTAAAACCAACCCTAACACTAACCCTAAACTAAATCATAACACTAACACTATCCCTAATACTAACCCTAACCCTAACAATAACAATAACTTTATCCTGAACCCAAAACCTATCACTAACAATAACCCTAACCCTAACCCTCACACTAACACTCACCCTAACTCTAACCCAAAACCTAACACTAACCCTAACCGTAACCCTAACACTAATACTAACCGTAATCATAATGCTAACTCCAATCATAATCCTAACCATAAATTTAAACCTAACCCGAACCCTAGTGATAACACAAACCATAATCCAAACCCCAATTCTAAACCTAACACTAACCCTAACCATAACCATAACACTAACTGTAAACCTAACACAAACCCTAACCAAACCATAAACCTAACCCTAACCTAACCCAAACCTTAACCCAAATCTAACCCTAACGCTAACAATAACCATAACACTAACCCTAAACCTAACACAAACCCTAACCCTAACCCTAACATAACCCTAACCCTAACTCTAACAATAATTTAACTCTTATCCTAACCCTATCTCTAATTCTAACCCTAACCCTAAAATGTACCTTAACCCTAAACGTAACCTAAACCCTAACACTGATCTAAACCTAACCCTAAATCTAATCCTAACACAAATCCTTACCCTAACCCTAACCCTAAACTAACCCTAACCCTAACCCTAAACCTAACACTAACCATAAACCTAACACTAAACCTATCCTAATCCTAACCCTAAAACTAACCCTAACACTAACCCTAATCCTAAACCTAACAGTAACCCTAACCCTAACCCTAAAAAAACCCTAATCCAAACCATAACCCTAAACGTAACCTAACCCTAACCGTAACTCTTACCTAACAATAACCCTAAACTTAACTCTATCACTAATATTAACACTAACCCTAACCTGAATCCTAACACAAAACCTAACCCCAATCCTAACACTATCACTAACTCTAAACCTAAACCTAAACCTAACACTAACTGTAACCCTAAATTTAAACTAAATCTTATTCATAACTGTAACCCTAAACCTAAACCTATCATAACCCAAAACCTAAACTTAAACCTAACACAAACCCTAACCCTAACCCTAAACCTAAACTTTACACTAACCCTAAACCAAATTGTAATCCTAAATCTAAACCTAATCCTTTATATAACACTAAACCTAAACCTTACAAAATCCCTTAACCTAACCCTAAACCTAACACAAATTCTAACCCTGAACCTAACCTTAACACCAACCCTAATACTAACCCTAACTCTTAATCTAACCCTACCCTTATACCTAAACTTTACCTTTACACTAACCCTAACACTAAACATAACCTTAATCCTAACCCTAATCCTAACCCTATCCCTGAACCTAAGACTAATGCTAATTTTAACCCTAACAATATCACCAACCCTAACATTAATCCTAAAGCTAAGACTAAACTTAAAAATCTCCCTAACCCTAACATTAACTCTAACTCTAAAACTAACACTAACACTCACACTTACCCTATCTCTAAATCTAACACTAACCCTAACACTAACACTAACCCTAAGACAAACCCCAATGCACCCCTAACTCTAACACTAAACCTAACACTAATCCTAATCCTAACTGTAACCCTAACACTAACACTAACCCTAACTCTAACCCAAAACAAACCATAACCCTAAACCTAACACTAAACCTAATTCTAATTCTGAACCTAACACTAACCGTAACACTAATCCTAACCCTAACCCTGATCCTAACTATAACCCTAACCCTACTACTAATCCTAACCCTAACACAAACCCTAACACTAACTCTATCACTAACCCTAACCCTAACTCTAATGCAAAGCCTAACTCTAACACTAACCCTAACCCTAACCCTAACCCTAAATCTTACCTAACACTAAACCTTACCCTAACCCGAACAATAAACATAAACCTAAACATAACAATAACCCTAATGCTAACACCAAACTAACACTAATCATAAACCTAACACTAACACTAACCCTAACAATAACATTAAACCTAAAACTAACCCTAAGCCGAAGCCTAATGCTAAACTTAACATTAACCATAAACATAACGCTAAAGCTAAACCTAACACTAACCCTATTCTTAAACCTAACCCTGAAAGAAACACTAACCCTAATTTTAAACCTAACCATAACCCTAACACTAACCGTAACAAAAACCCTAACCCTAACTCTAACATTAACTCTAACACAACCCCAGCCCTAACCCTCAAACTAACCCTAACAGTAATCCTAACACAAACCCTAACTAACCCTAACCCTAACCCTAATCCTACCCTTAAACCTAACCTCACACTGACCCTATCACTAACCCTAAACCTAACACTAACACTAACACTAAACTTAAACCTAACCCTAACCCAAAATTTAAACCTAAGCCTATCTGTAACCTTAACACTAACCCTATCTCTAACCTTAACTTAAACCTGAACTCTGACCCTAAGAAAACCCTAACCCTAACACTAACATGAAACCTAACCCTAACCCAAAACCTAAATCCAACCTTCACTTTAAAACTAACCCTAATCCTAACCCTAACCCCAAAACTAATCCTAACCCTAACCCTAACCCTAAGGCTAACTATAACCATAAACGTAACACTAATACAAACCCTAAACCTAACCCTAACCCTAAACATAACACTAACCATAACCCTAACCCTAACACTAATTCTAAACCTATCATTAACCCTAACACTATCCTTAACCCTAACCTTAACCCTAAAACAAACAGTAATGCCAAACCTAAACATAACCCTAACACGCTAAACATAACCCGAAGGTAAACCCTAAACCTAACTCTAACCCTAACCATAAACATAACCCTCACCATAACTGTATCATTAACCTTAAACTTATCCCTAAACCTAACCCTAACACTAACCAAAACCATAAACCTAACCCTAACACTAACTCTAATACAAAGTTTAACACTAACACTAACCCTAACCCAAACCCTAATACTAACAATAACCCTAGAACTATCCCTAACCCAAACCATAACCCTAACTCAAACCCTAAACCTAAACCTATCACTAACCCTAACACTAACCCTAATACTAACCCTAAACCTAACCTTAAACCTAACGGTAACCCTAACACTAAACCTAAGACTAACCATAACCCTTCCACTACCCCTAACCCTAACACTGAACCTAAACCTAACCATAACCCTAACTCTAACACTAACATTAAACCTAACCCCAACACTAACTCTAAACTTAACAATAACCCTAACACTAACCCTAACCCTAATGCTAAAGCTAACATTACCCTTAACCCTAAAACAACCCGAACAGAACCCTACAGTTACCTGAACCCTAACACTAACCCTGACCTTAACATTAGCCCTAAAAGTAACCCTAACCATAACCCCAACCTAATGTTAATCCTAACCACAATCCCAACCTGAACCCTAACCCTAATATTAACAGTAACCTAAACCCTAAAACAAACACTTACCCTAAACCTAAACCTAAATCTAAGCCTAACGCTAACACTAACCATAACCCTAATCATAATTCTAACCATAACCCTAACCCTAACAATATCCCTAACACTAACCCTAACACAAAACCTAACCATAACTCTAAACCTAACCCTAACACTAACACTAAAGGTAACCCTAACACTAACACTAACTCTAACCCTTAACCTAACCCTAAACCTAATTCTAACCCTAACTCTAACACTAACCCTAATCTTAAACCTACCCTAAACTTAACACTAACTTTAATTTTAACCCTAACTGTAACACTAACCATAACACTAAGTCTAACCCTAATCCTAACCCTAACAATAACCCTAACCCAAACACTAACACTAACACAAACCCTACCCCTAACCTTAACACTAACACTAACTCTAACTCTAAACATTACCGTAACCCTAACACTAAACCTAACCCCTAATTCTAACCCTAAATATAACCCTATTTTATCCGTAACCATATCACTAACCCTAACCCTAAACCTACCAAAAGCCTACCCTAAACTTAACCCTATCAAAAACCCTAACCCTAATCCTAACACTAACTTTAAAACTAACCCTAAACTTAACGCTAAATATAACCCTTACCCTAATATTATCCCTAACCCTAACACTAACTCTAAACCTATCCCTAACCCTAACACTCTAATTAAACCTAACACTAACCCTAACCCTAACATAAATACTTACACAAACATAAACCTAACCCTAAACCTAACCCTAATACTCACCCTTACACTAACCATAACAGTAACAGTAACACTAACACTAACACAAACCTTAAACTATTACCTTAACCCTAACACCTAAACTAAACTTAACCCTAACTCTACCCCTAATTCTAACCCTAACCCTAAACTTAATCTTAACCCTTAACCTAACACAAAATTTAACACTAACATTAACCCTAACCATATCCTAATCCTAAATGTAACCCTATCCCTAACAATACCCGTAACCCAAATCCTAACTCAAACCCTAAACTTAACCCTAACACTAACCCTAACCCAACACTAACACTAACCCTAAACCTTAATCTAACACTAACCTTAACCTAATCCTATCACTACCCTTAACCATAACCCTAACACTAATCATAACACAAAACCTAAACCTAACCCTAAGCCTAACACTAACTCTAAACATATCCCTAAACCAAATACTATAATAAGCCCTAACCCTAACGCTAACACAAACACTAAAACTAAACCTAACTCTAATTCTTTCACCCTAACACTAAAAGTCACTGTAACCCTAACACTAACACAAACAATAATTCTAAGCCTATCACTAAAACTAACCCTAATCCTAACCCTTAACTTAACCCTAACATGAAACTTAAACTTAACCCTAACCCTATACCTAAACTAATCCTAACTCTATCCCTAACCCTAAAACTAACCCTAACCCTAATCCCAATGCTAAACCTACCGCTAACCCTGACCCTAACACTAACACTAATACAACCCGTAGTCTTAACTCTAATACGAACTTGATGTCTAACCCTAACCCTAAGCTTAACACTAACCCTAACCCTAACCCTAACACTAACTGTAACCCTAACCCTAACAATAACCTAACCCCAAACATAATCCTATCACTAATTCTAACCATAACCATATCACCCAAACTATCACTAAACCTAATCCTAACCATAACCCTAACACTAACTCTAACACTAACCCTAACAATAACATTCACTCTAACTCTAAACCTAACCATACTCCTAAAACTAAACCTAATCCTAATTAGAACCCTGAATATAACCCTTGTCTTATTTGTAACCCTAACCCTAACACAAACCATAACCCCAACCCTAACTGTAACCCTAACCATAATCTTAACCCTAATTCTTTCTAACTTTAACCCTAACATTAACCTAATACTAAACCTAACACTAACCCTAAACCTAACACTTACTCTAACTCCAACCCTAACTATAAACCTAACACTACACTAATCATAAACCTAATCCTAAATATAACCAGAACCCTAACCCTAACGCTAAACCTCACACTAACTCTAAACCTATCCCTCACCCTAAGAGTAAAATTAACTCTAACCCTAACCCTAACACAAACTTAACCCTAACAATAACACTAACCCTAACACGAAGCCCAACACAAACTCTAAGACTAACTCTAACCCTAATCCTAAACCTTACTTTTACTCTAACACTAACACTAAACTTAACAATAACCATAACTATAAAACTAACTCTAATCCTAACCCTATCCCTAACCCTAACCCTTACCATCAATTAACCTCAAACCTAAACCCAACCCTATCACTAATATTAACCCTATCCCTAACACTAATTATAACACTAACCCTAAACCTAACCCTAAACCAAAAACTAACTGTAAACATTTCACTAACCCTAACAGTATAATAAACACTAACCCTAACACTAACACAAACACTAACACTAAACCTAACCCCAATGCTATCCCTTACCCTAACCCTAACCCTAACCTTAACCCTAACACTCACCATGACACTAACGCAAACACTAAATCTAACCCTAACACTAGCCCTAAAACTAAACTAAACCCTAAAAAGAACCTTAAACTTAACTCTAACCCTAACTCTAAAACTAACAATAACCTGAAACCTAACCCTAAACGCAACCTGAAACCTAACTCTAACCCTAACCCTAACACTAACCCTAATCCAAAACATAAACCTAACTCTAACACGAACCCTAAGTCTAACCCTAACACTAACATTAACCCTAACACTAACCCTAACTCTAAGCCTAACACTAACACCAACCATAACACTAACCCTAACCCTAACAATAACCTAACCCCTAACTAAAACGTATCACTAATTCTAACCCTAAACATAACCCCAAACCTAACACTAACCCAAACCCTAAGCATAAACCTAACCCTACATTAACACTCACACTAACTCTACCCCTAACCCTAACATGAACATTAACTCTAACTCTAAAACTAATCATAATCTAAACACAAAACCTAATCCTAATTTTAACTCTAATTATAACCCAATCTTATCCGTAACCCTAACCCTAACCCTAACCCTAACCCTAACCAACCCAAACCCTAACACTGGCCCTAACACTAACACTAACCCTAAACATAACCTTACCCTAACAATAACACTAAGCATAAAACTAACCCTAACCATAACCATAACACTAACCCTAACCCTAACCATAACCATAACATTAACACTCACCCTAACCCGAATCCTAACACAAACCCTAATTTGAACACTAACATTAATCCTAAACCTAAACCGAACCCTTAAATTAAACCTAACAGTAACCCTAAACTTAAGCCTAAACCTAACCCTAACCCTAACTCTAACTGTAACCCTAAACCTAACAATAACTATAACCCTAATCCTAACTCAAATCCTAAACATAATTCTAACACTAACCCTAACCCTAACCCTTACCCTAACACGAACCTTAACCATAAATCTAACCCTATCACTAACCTTAACCCTAACCCTAAACCTAACCATAACA
This sequence comes from Marmota flaviventris, assembly GCF_047511675.1. Classification (NCBI taxonomy): domain Eukaryota; kingdom Metazoa; phylum Chordata; class Mammalia; order Rodentia; family Sciuridae; genus Marmota; species Marmota flaviventris. The sequence goes on along the minus strand of NW_027288418.1, from coordinate 303,146 downwards.
TGAACCCTAAACCTAACTGTAACCATAACACTAACTCTAAACCTATCCATATCCCTAACAGTATAATTAACCCTTACTGTAACTCTAAAACTAACACTAACCCTAACCCTAACCTTAATCCTAAAACTCACCCTAAACCTAACCTTAACAAAAACCCTAATTCTAAACCTAACACTAAACCTACCACTAATCCTAACCCTTACCTTAACCCTAACACTAACCCTAAACTTAACCCTAAGCCTAATGCTAAAACTCACCCTAATCCTAACCCTACCCTTTCATTAATACTAAGCCTAAATATAATGCAAAATTTAACATTAACACTAAGCCTAACCCTAACATGATCCTAACCATAACCCTAACGCTAACACTAATCCTAACCCTTATCCTAACTTTAATTCTAAACCTAACCCTAAAACTAAACTAACCTTAAGCCTTAACCTAATCCTAACTTATACCCTAACACTAACCTTAACAGTAACACTAAACCTAACACTAAACTTAACCCTAACCACAACTCTAACCCAAACACTAACCCATACCTCTTCCTAATCTTAACACGATCCCTAACCCTAAACCTTACACTAACATTAACACTAACATTAATTCTAACGTTAACCCTTACCCTAGCCATTACACTAACCCTAAACCTTACCCTAAGATGAACCATAACCCTAAGCCAAACCCGAATTATAACACTAACCCTAACCCTAACACTAACTCTAACCCAAACCCTAACACTAACACTAAACCTAACACTAACCTTAATACTAACCATAGCACAAACCATAACACTAACACTAATCCTAACACTAATACGAAACCTAACCCTAAGCTTAACCCAAAACCTAATCCTAACACTAACAGTAAACCTAACCCTAACACTAAACCTAACCCTAAACCTAAACCTTACCCTAAACCAAACACTAACCCTAACCCTAACCATAATCATAACACTAAACCTAACATTAACCCTAACCATTACACTAAGCCCCACCCTAACCCAAACCATAACCCTAACACTAACACTAATCATAAACCAAATCCTAACCTTAACACTAACACTAATCCTAACGCTAACCCTAACACTAACACTAACACTAACTATCTCTAACCCTAACACAAACTGTAACCCAACCCTAATCCTCACTGTAATCTAACTCAAACCCTCATCCTTACCAAACACTAAACATAACCCTAATACAAACACTAACCCTATCCCTAAACCAAACCCTAACACCATCCCTAAACCTAACCCTAACCCTAAACTTAACACTAACCCTAACCTAACCCTAACCCTAACCCTAACACAAACCCTAATGCTAACCCTAACCCTAACCGTAACATTAACCCTAACTCTAATCCTAACCACAAACCTATCCCCAACCATAAACTTAACCCTAACTGAACCCTAACCCTAACATAACACCTACCCTACCTCATACTTTATCCTTAACACTAACCCAAGCAATAACCATAACCCTAACCCTAACCATACACTAAACCTAACCCTAATTTTAACACTAACCCTAACCATAAAACTAACCATAATACTAACCCTAAAGCTCTCCCTAACCGTAACTCTAAACCTAAACCTAAACTTAACCCAAACACTAATATTAACCCTAACCCTAACCCTAAATTAACCTTTATGCTAACCCTAACTCTAATCTTTACCCTAAGCCTAACCCTAAACCTAACCCTTACCCTAACTGTAACTCTGTCACTTACACTAACCCTAAAGCTAACCATAACTCTATTCCTAACCCTAAACCTAACACTAAGACAAACCCTAACCATAACCCTAATGCTAACCTAACACTAACACTAAAGCTAACCCAATCTCTAACCTGAACACTCGCCCTGACCCTAACATAATCCTAGCTCCAAAGCTCACTCTGAAACAAACCTAATCCTAACACTAGACCTAGCCCTAACCCTAACCCTAAAACTAGCCCTAATCATAACCCTAGCTCTTATATTACCCATGGCCCTAAACCTAGGCCTAAACTAACACAAAACCTAGCCCTAATTTTAGGCCTAAACATAGGCCTAAGTGTATCCCTAAACCTATCCCTAGCCCTAACCCTAACCCAAAGCCTTTAGACCTAACCCTAGTTCAAAGCCTAATCTTTACCCTTAATATGACCCTAGCCCTGTCCCAAAACCAAACCGAACACTAGCCCTAATCCTAACATTAACCATAGCCCTAACCATAGCTCTAATTATATCAACTACCCTAATCCTAACCCTAATCCTAACGATAACCCTAGCCCTAACCCTAGCTCTAATTCTATCCATTAGCCTAACCATAATCCTAACCCTGATGCTAACTCTAGGCTTAACCCTAACACTGTCACAATCCCTAAACCTATCCATTGCCCTAAAATTAACCTGAACCCTAACCCTAAGCCTATTCCTTACCCTAACCCTAACTCTAAACCTAATGCTAATCCGAGCCCTAAACCTAAACCTTAAACTAAGCCAAACCTTAAGCCAAACACTGACCCTAATAATACACATTAGCTGTAAACTTGACCCTTAACCTAAATCTAACCCTTACACTAGATCTAATCATAAACATAAACCGGAAACTATCTCTAACTGTAACCCTAGACCTGACATTAGCCCTAGCTCTAATCCTAGCCCTAACCCTAACATGAACACTAGCTCTCCTCCTAGCCCCAAACCTAGCCTTAATCATAACACTAACCCTAATTCTAACCCTTTCCCTAGCCCTAAACCTAGTTATAACCCATTGCTTACCCTAAACCTAAACCAAACCCTAACCCTAACACTCTACCTAGCCCTAAACTTAACCCTAGGACTAACCCTAACACTAACCCTAGCCCTAATCCTAAACCTAACCCTAATCATAGCTTTAAGACTAACTATAACTCTTGCCCTAGCCCTAGCCCTAGCCCTAATTCTAACCCTATCACTTACCATAATTTTATTCCTAGCTATAGCCTAGGATAACCCTAGCCCTAACCTTACACCTTGCCCTAACCCTAGATCTAAACCTACCTCTAAATCTAACCCTAATTCTACAACTAAAACTAACCCTAACACTAGCCCTAACCCTAATGCGAATCCTAATACTACCCCTAAACATAGGCTTAGCCCTAAAACAAAACTGAGCCATA